>NC_062196.1:6499687-6537187 GCF_912470025.1 Vespa velutina
GAGTCAGAGAGAGAGAAAGAGAGAAAGAGAGAGAGAGAAGGTAGGATAGTCTATGCGGAAAGAAGTAGGTCTAACCGTATATCACGTGTGTGGGGGATATAGGCCTAGGATAAACTCGAGGATAACGCTATGTGTTTGTGTGTGTATGTTTGTGTGGTGACCCAGTGAGACTGCTGAAATACTATCGGTCGTTCCTCGTGATAAAGATTCGTCTTTTCATCTGCCAATATCATTCTCTCTCTCTCTCTCTCTCTCTCTCTCTCTCTCGCCCTTTCTCTCTCTCGTTTTCTTTCTTTCTTTCGACTGACACAATGAGTCCTTCGATTTATTCGCGAGTATGCCATTGCTGGGTACCCATCTATGGGAGATAATACTTATTTCTGATTAAAAAAAAAAAAAAAAAAAAAAAAACAAACAAACAAACACTCCAAATAGATTCGTAATTAGGCCTTTTCTTTTTTTGATATCCGACGATATTAAAAATATGAAATAATAATTTTTGAAAATGTATTATTTTATAAATCAGATTTCGCTATACTTTTGTTTACCTTCGTTTCTTCTTTTTCCTCTTTTTTTTTCTTTTTTTCCTTTTTTGCATGAAAATTAAATAAAAAAAATAAATTATCGCGTTCGCCTTCATTAATCCATTTTGTTGGATCACGTCTTTTACAAAAGCTAATCAAACATATCTTTTCATATCTTTCAATTTTTTAGAATAATGAATAACTTATCTAGATCATGGATATATCGCCATAATAATGATAATAATAATAATAATAATAATAATAATAATAATAATAATAATAATAATAATAAAAATATCAAACTCGTACGTTTATTCGTACTCGCGAATATTTCGAATTCGGATAAATCCGATATTTCCAATTCGTGTATCCGTTCGGCCGAATGATCAGTAAACAAGTCATCCATGTAATCAGCAGGAACTCGTGTGCGTGAACACACGGCTGTTCGATCTGTCTCTCTTTCTCTTTCTCTTTGATGCACCATCGAGTCATCCAGGGTAGATTCGCTCGCTGCGGGCGAGAGACCTGTCGATCCGTCGCGCATCGGTGAACGCGAGAGAGAGAGAGAGAAAGAGAGAGAGAGAGAGAGAGAGCGACATATTTGCGATAGAATGGAAAACGCCAATGTATTATTGGACTCCATTCTATCATTCTTTTTTTATAAATATATATATATATATATATATACACACAAACATACATATATATATGTATGTATATATATAGCAAGTCGAACGAAAATTAATTTTCAATTTAAAACGCGACAAATATTAATTCTTGCAAATCCAAATGTATATACTTTATCGTTGATATATATTTTTGTAATAATTGTTTGACAAAAGAGAATATGATTTCGATCTAATGACAATTTTTATATCGATAATAAATGAGTATAAATAATGAAGATCGATGAATCCTGATTATTATAAAAAACGAAAGCATATATATATAGTAGGTGTCGCGTTAAGTAAAAAAGAAAAAGAAAAAAGAAAGAATAATAAAAATTTTACCGACAAGGAAGATCTTCTATCATTGTTTTTTTCTTTCTTTTTTTTTTCTTTTTGTTTTTTTTTTTTTTTTTGAGATTCTCCTTGAGACTTTTTTTTTTACTAACAACATAATGTGCGACGAGAAGAGGGATTTTTTTTCGAATTAGGCGCTTCGATATCGATAATACCGGTAATACCGCAGTGCGGAGGCCGCCACTAAGCCCTGCAATTTCGGTCCACGAACATATATACATACATACATAGATACATACATACATATACATATATATATATATATATATATATATATATATATATATATATATATATATATATATAAAGGTTCTATCTCGAAAGCAACTTGTGGGGCCTCATTTCAAGAGGTACCAACGCTTTCGATTAATAATAACGATCAACTACGATCAATGTTAACGATCTCAGATGTTATTAGATGTCCCCGGTTCGTTTCAACGGCGTTTAAGTCTCCACTATTTTGTTCCTATACCTTAATATACATATATATATATATATATGTATATGTATATGTATATGTATGTACATATGTTAGTACGTACATACGATCGACTGCAGTGACCTGCACCGCATTACAAACATGCGCACGTATCGGTCGCCGCAGAGCATATAGATCGAATTGCGGCTCGTATTACCCTGTCTCTACAAACAGTGTTTGCGGTTGTATATGTATGCCTATGTGTATATACATATAAATATATATATATATATATGTGTGTGTGTGTGTGTGTGTACACATAAATATGTATACGTTGATAAATAAAAAAAATTCAAGACGAAGATCGAGAAAATCGAGTAAATGATCGAGATGAAAAGAAGTTCAACGATATCGAACGTTAATTCTATGAATTCTTCTTATAAACTTTTTTCTTCCTTTCTTCCTTTCTTTCTTTCTTTCTTTCTTTCTTACGTCAATTAATAGCGAATAATAATAATAACAATAATGAAGAACGTTAACGTAGTTTGAATATTTAACATTAAACTATAATGGACGTTTGGTATTATCTTAAATAGCTGAATTAGTGTTAACCTGACAGTTTATTCGGATTATATGACTGTGCCGGTAGATAACGTTTTAGAAATTGTCAGGGTTTTGATCTCCCTCTCTAACCATCTATAATGTCTTCGTCACGATGACCCAGATAATATAGCGATAATAAAAGAATTAAACGTTCGTCATAATGGATTATTTCGATCGAATAGGATATTTTTGATTTTACAATGAAATATTTATTATTATTTTAAGATTTGTAAGATATGAAATGAGAGATGGAAGATAGGATGTGAGAATATGAAAAAAAAAAAAAAAAGGAAAAAGAAAAAAGAAAAAAGAAAAAAGAAAAAAAACCTATTGCATGCAAATTTAAAGAGCAAATAAAAGAAATAAAATATTCTCAATTAAGACGTTGACAGGGGGGCGGGGGAAGGGTGAAGGGGAAACGATTAAAAAGAAAGTAAATTGATCAAATATTAATGAAATGTCATAAAGACGATCTATGTTTTATTACTTTGACTACGATTACACGTTGGAACGAATTAAAATTGCAAATTGTAATATTAACGTCGTAATAATAATTGAAGTAAAAGCGTACGTACGTTCGTTTCATTATTTTCCGATCGATTGAAAAGAAATAAAAAAAAAAAAAAAAAAAAAAAAAAAAAAAAAAACAAAAAACGAATGAAAGCAATGATCCTAGGAAAGAAAAAAAAGAATAAAAAAGAAAGAAAAGAAGGACGAAGAGAAGAGAAAGAAAAAATGGAAAAAAAAGCTAAAATAAATAAATAAATAAATAAATAAATAAATAAATGATTAAATAAATAAATAAATAAATAAAAAGGAAGCAAAGAAAGGAATAAAAATGTGGCGAAAAGAGATTTAATAAAGTCACTTTTGTGTTAGGAGGAAACGAAGAGAAAGGAAAAAAAAAAAAGAGACAAAAAGAAAAGGGAAAGGGAGAGTTTCGAAGAAGCTAATCGAATCGAAGGATGAAGAAGAAAAAAAAAGAAAAAGAAGAAGAAAGAAGAAGAAGAAGAAAGAAGAAGAAAGAAGAAGAAAGAAGAAAAAGAAGAAGACTACCGAACACATCGGTCGATCGTACCATGAGTGGGCGAGTTTGCCTTCGTCACGCAATATAGCGATTCGTCCGAGATCTAAACGAGTTACGATCCTTATCGTCAATAGAAAATACAGGCGGATAGAGATAGCGATCGTTTCGACCTATTATTTCTTAAGTGGAAGAACGCGAAGACGTTCGATCGTATCGCGATCGTAACGTTTCGTCTCGTAAAATCGTATGGAGGAAATGTGAGAAGGAAACTTACGTTCGATACTTTTAACGAGATCTTTCTTTCTTCTTATCCATCAGGCTTCCCACCCCTTCCCTCCCACCTACCATCCGCCATCACTCTCTCTCTCTCTCTCTCTCTCTCTCTCTCTCTGTCTCTCTTTCCCTCTTTACTTTCCCTGACACTTTCTTTTCCTTTCATTTTTAAAACGATCGAATTGGAAAAAAAGCAAGGACATACGATATATATATATATATATGATTTCAGAAAAGAAAGCTGAGTTCGATTAAGAAACGTTCTTTTATAAAAAAAAAAAAAAAAAAAAAAAAAAAAAAAAAAAAAAAGAGAAAAAGAAAAAGATTAATCACGTTTAGGTCCTTCACCATTTTCTTTCCCTTTTTCTTTTTCTCTTTAAGAAGTATAAGATGAAGAAGAAGAAAAAGAAGAAGAAAAAGAAAATTCGGAACCTGCGAAGCTATATGCTTTTGAGATAACTCTTTTGAGAAAGAAAGAAAGAAAAAAAGAAAGAAAGAAAGAAAGGAGAGAGAGAGAGAGAGAGAGAGAGAGAGAGAGAGAGAGAGAGAGAGAGAGAGAGAGAGAGAGAGAGAGAGGGAGAAAAAGGTAGACGATAATGGAGTCGTTAGTAACTTCCTTTAACCTTGGAGGTTACCTTAGGAAGTATTTATCACGATTGAAATAAGTGATTCGCCGATGTTCAGCTCCGAACGTTCGAACCTAGCATTTATATATATATATATATATATATATATATATATATATATATATATATACATAAAATGCAAGCAATAATTTTTGATCATGGCCTCGTCCAACCTAGAGATTCACGCATCCTATCAAATCAGTCATCATTATCATCATCATCATCATCATCATCATCATCAGGCATCATTTCAGAACGGAGCTAATATGGATGAAATATTCGCGGCAGATCGTTCATTCATCCACATTGTCTTCTCGTTTTCATTCTGATTCATTCACATATTCATTCGTTCATTCATTCGTTCGTTCGTTCGTTCATTCTCTCTCTCTCTCTCTCTCTCTCTCTCTCTCTCTCTCTCTCTCTCTCTACAACATTTTCTTCATTGCACTTCATTAGTCTATATCGCGGTTGATCGTCGGAGAACGCGTGAGAAGGACAATGGCCGACATTACGTTCTCCGTTCGACGATTTAATCTATATATATATATATATGTATATATGTATATATATATATATATACACATACATATATTTATATACTTCTTGTGTTTGTTGTTATTGTTGTCTCTTTCTTTCTTTTTTTTTTTTCTTTTTCTTTCTTAAGAACTCTCGGAAGATATATTTCCATCGTCGTCCTAACCCTCATCATCGTTATCATCATCATCATCATCATCATCATCATCATCATCATCATCATCATCATCATTATCATTATCATCGTCATCATCATCGTCATCATCGTCATCGTTGTTATCGTCGTCATCATCTTATTATCTCGATGGTCGTCGATTTTGGCTTTCGTTATCTCGTACCCGACGAGATTATCTTCGTCTCATACCCTTACTTTATGACAACATCATCCCCCTTGTTTTATGACAAAGGGGAGTTACCGATTGATATGTCTGTTTTTTTAATCTTTCACTATTTTCCTCGTCCTATCTTCATATCTTTTCTATTTCTTCTTCTTCTTCTTCTTTTTTTTTTGTCTTTTTCTTTTCTTTTTGTTTGTTTTTTTGTCCTTTTTTTTTAATCATTTTTTTTTTGTTTTGTTTCTTTTTTTACTCGTTTTTTTTCTCCTTTTTCTTTCATCAACGTCAACTCGGCTACCTGCCTCATCGTACCAGAATCATTGGTATATGTATATATATATATATATTTTTTGTTTTGTTTTGTTTTGTTTTGTTTTATTTCAACGATTATTTGCTCGATCTCTTTCGATATATATATATTATGTACTCGTTTCTCGACTACCATTCGACTACTTCTTCTTGCTGTTGTTATTATTGTTGTTGTTATTGTTGTTGTTATTGTTATTAGTTGTTGGATCAACGACTTGGAGTTCCCATTGGAGTGAGGACGGCTCGTGCGACGTGCGTTAGACGAGGAGCTCCTTCGTAGGTACCAGAAAGTTCTAACGTCGTCCTCATTCGCATTAATGCAATCGTTCCAAGGGTTAAACCAAGTACCAAAATGAGGTGGGAATGTAATATTATACCATTCATCCCAAGATCATGATTCCCTCTGGCACTGCTGCAATCCTTCGGCGGCATCTCGAGTTTCGCTGTAACAAAATGAAATTGATTTCGATTAGTATATGATTATGACCCGTTGACGACGATAAAAGTGACGTTCGATTAGTATTAGAGAAAATGATCGTTTCCTTTTTATTATTTCTTTTTCTTTTTCTTCCTTTCTTATTTTTCTTTTTTTTTTTTTTTTTATCACATATTATCAAAAAATTTGTCACGTTAATTATTGAAGTATACTGTGAAATTGTTCAGAAATTTATATGATTCTTTTTTTCCTTTCTTTCGTTTTCTTTTCTTTCCTCTACCCCCACCCCCCACCCCCTCTCCACCCCTATGAAAATGTCGTTAAATAATATCGTAGAACGAAAACGATTCTTTTCGTGATTCATTTCATCAAGTATATATATAGGTATATATATATATATATATATATATATATATATATATATATATATATAGGTATATTATTAATAATTTATATTACCCTCTGTGTGTATCGTTCTCTAATTATCTAAAAAGTTGAATTATCTTGAAATAAGAAATATATAAATGGTCGGGTTCTCACGTGCGAATCATTTCTTTCGTGCCGACTTCTGTTTAAATAATTTTTATTTAAAACTAGAGAAACGAAAGGAAGGAAATGGAAAGGGGAGAGAAGAAAAAAAAAAAAAAAAAAAAAGAAAAAAGAAAAAGAAAAAAAAAAGAACAAAGGAAAGAAAAAAAAAAAGGAACAAATTATATATACGATCGCATTTTGAAAGGAATGCGAGGTCGACCTCGATACTTTATCGAACGTAAATAAGTGTTTCGGGCGAATTATTATCGCAGCGATTTATCGGTTACCCTTTTAAAAATCATCATCATCATCATCATCATCATCATCATCAATTTCTTTTACCTTTATGTTTCTGTCCAACGAATTGTCGGAAATAACTTAAAGTATTCGTGTCTCCAAAGTTATGTCAAGCGGTGGTGTTACGGTTAACACTTAACTTAACCACATTAATCTTCTTTCATATCAGACCAAAAGTCCTAGTAATAACGATTAGTCCTATCGAACTAAGTTATCGAAGAGTCAACGTATTACAAATGTACAGTATATACATACATACATACATATATATATATATATATATATGTATATATGTATGTATATAATTTATGATGATTATACGTTTAGAAAATTTTCGTTTATTTTTTTAATTCATCGTTCAACAAAATAAAATGATTTTATTTCTCGAGTAAGAAAGAAAGATAGAAAGATACAGAGAGAGAGAGAGAGAGAGAGAGACAAAGATAATACGATCATAACAGTTTTCTTGTTTAACACGCAAAGGTAATATTTCCCATTGCGTTAGACACGAGTACTTTCTAATATCATCTAGATTAAATCTAATGCGAACTAACGCGTAAAGTGTTCTTGATCTTTCGAGAGGGCGGAAGGAAGAGAAAGGAAGGGTTGAGGAGGGTATGAGAGAGAGAGAGAGAGAGAGAGAGAGAGAGAGAGAGAGAGAGAAAGGGAGGGGAGACGAGGTTATGAGAGAAACGGAGCAGAGTTCGAGGACACCGAGTCACGAGCGTGTAGCCACCCCAGACGTATGCATATGCATGCGAGTAATGTGGAATACTAATGAATGACCTTCCGAGTAATTGCCGTCTGATATTTCACGCCGTCTATATCCACTTTCTTCATTCGTTTAATCGATTAGTAACTTTCTATTATTTCTATTATTTCAATGATCTAATCGATCCGATAGAATTTTATTTCCTAGTAATTTTTCTTTTTCCCCAATATGCCACACACACACGCACATACACACATATATTGAAATTTATACGTTTCTCATTAATTTGAATTAATTATAATATATTTTATTATAGTTATATTATATTATATTATGATGTAAGAATTCAATTGAATAAAATATATGTATATATTGTATATTATTACATATATATATATATATATATATATTTATAATAATAATGTATATGTTATATGTATATGCACGTATGCATGTATTTGAGTATATCAAAAAAAAAAAAAAAAAGAAAAAAAAAGGAGAAGAAAAAAAGAAAAAAATAGAAATTAACAAATTGACGAGATATAAATCTTGAAACTAATTCAACGCGAGTGACTCGTTAAAATTTAACAGGATTCGTCAAAGACAAGATAGTAAGATCATCTCGTTGATATTAACGATGACACACGTTATTATCATTATTATTTAACACGATGGCATATAGATCCCTTTGAAACCGTTATCTACTTACGTGAAAATTATTAATTACCGTTTACTTTCTCCTTTTTGGTTGGTCTATATGAGGGAAAAAAAAGAAAAAAAAAGAAAAAAAAAAAAGAAAATAATAAAAAAGAGAAAAAATAAACCAACGTTGGAGAAGTAACAATATTTCTTTTTTTTTTTTTTTTTTTTTTTCATATGCTTCTCTATCTCATTAATAATAATCAAATTACGAATGTCGACGTTCTTTCTAGCTCCCGAGCTCGTTTCTATTCCATCGTTATTAATTTTTTATTGTGCTCCGAAATTATGCTTGCGTACGTACTTACATGTGTATTGTACATACATACTTCAGTAGTATATATAATATATATATATATATGGCGGTGTAATTAAAAAAAAAAAAAAAAAAAAAAAAGAAGAAAACAAAAAGTTTTACTTTCGAAAACATTCATTAACTTATGAAAATTGTTTACCATTATTAAATACAATATTATTCTAAATAATTTTCTAACGCGAAAAACAAAAAAACAAAAAAACAAAAAAAAAGACAAATATTCTTTATAATTTATTTATCATAAAATATTATTATACGTATGTACGTAATAGTATATCCCTTGTATAGAGTATATTTACTATAAAAAAATAATCTATATGTTTATAATAATTATGAGAAAAATTATACAAATTAAATAAACAAATTATAATATAATATTTATATGATAATTCTTTCAAGGAGAGCTTGATTAAGATAAATAATTTGTTTAGATCTTTCTTTCTTTCTTCTCTCTCTCTCTCTCTCTCTCTCTCTCTCTCTCTCTCTCTCTCTCTCTCTCTCTCTCTCTATCTCTCTCTCTTTTCAACTATTCCAAGTATAAAGTCATAAACATGAAAAATTTCTTTAAATATTTGAATATTAAAGTTACCAAGCGTGCATCTTAAAAGTTCGAAAGAAGCTAAGATACATTTAAGGTAGCTAGCTAGCTAGATATCAATTTTCAAGCATCATAAAGACACAGGAATATCCTTGCGATAATAATGCTTAGACGACGAGACATTCTCGAAGGGGTTGACAGAGAAAGAAGAAAGAGAAGAAAAAGGAGGAGGAGAAGGGGAAGAAGGAGGAAGAGGAGAAGGAGGAGCAGGAGGAGGAAAAGTTGGAGGAAAAGGAAGAGGAAGAAGAGATAGAGAAGGTGGTAGTAGAAGAGGTGGAGAGAAAGAAGAAGACATTGATAAATCGCTCGGAACGGGTAATTTGTAAGGGTGCCATTTAACTCATAGCCGATGGTTGTGAAAGGAACTAAAACGGCGGGAATTGTAAACGTTGACGAAAGAGAACCTTTGTTAAAGATGAGTGAAATGAAAGAAGAGGAAAGGCAGAAGCTCCGTCAAAGGATTTAGACGTTTATTGTTATTCGATAAGTTTATACGCATATTAGATATTTTGATAATGACAATGAAATGAAACGATTTTAATTCGTCCTTATCGAAAATCATTCTTCCTTTTTTTCTTTCTTTTTATCATTGTAATATTAAACAATACATATCGTAAGTCAAATCGAAATAAAATTCTATTCTCGTTGTTTGGAAATATAAAAACATTTTCGATTCTTCCAGCAGATCGTATTGATTGATCCCCACTCGTGACTGAAAAATGTTTTATTGTAAAATGAAAAGGGGAAAAAAAAAAAAAAAAGAAAAATAGACACGACGTAGCAGATGTAAGAATTTAAATTGAAAAAATTTATCGGAAATAAATCTATCCATATCAAAATTTTTCTATCGCAAAGGATAATGTATGTATGTTATATAATATATTAAATATATATTACATTATTAAATATTACACACACATATATATATATATATATATATATACATATATATCGTAAATAAAATGCTAAATAATAAGTATAGGTTGAAAATGAAAAAATGAAAAAATTCAAAAATTAAAAAATTACAAAGAAAAAGAAACGAAGATAGAAAGAAAGAAAGAAAATAAAAATATCATATTTGACGGTACTCAAATACGAATACATATATATACATATATACAATGAGATACAACAATCGGGTTTAATCGAAACATTCCTGGACGGTCGGACGACTCGAATGAAATTAATATTCGTGCGATAAAGGAACAAAAGGGAGGAAAAGGTAGGTAGGTAGGTAGGTAGGTAGGTAGGTAGGTAGGTAGGTAGGTAGGTAGGTAGGTAGGTAGGTAGGTAGATAGGCAGGAAGGTAATGGTAGGTAGAGATAGGTAGTTAGGTAGTTTCAGGACACAACCAGAGTGGAAAGGAACGAGTAGGCAATTATTTCTACGGACTGACGGACTGTTAAACCGAATGTTATACATATCTATGTACATGCATATACATACGTACATATATATATATATATATATATATATATATATACATACGTACATACATATAACGCGAATTGCACGCGACAAACGATTAATTTTAGCTTCGTCAGGGCGGTTAGACGCGCGTGAAATCACGAATTCGTCGAGCTGGACGAACGCGATGTGTAAAGGGCTATAACGAGAAGGGATGAACGAGATTTGGGAGGAGCTTAAGGGGCTTGAGGGGTGAATGGTGTTGGTGATGGTAGTAGTGGGGAGGGGAGGGGGGAAGGGGTGACCGTATTAAAAGGTACGCGAGAGATAAGGGTGATTACACGGGCCCGGGCCACGTCGAAATCACTCGTCGAATTATTATCGACGCGTTGCCGCACGTTTTCCAATCCCCACCCCCTTCATCCTACATCCTCCATTCCACCCATTCACCTCCCTCCCTCCACCCACCCTCCATTCCCCATTTACCCATTCCCCATTTCCCCATTCCCGCTTTTCGCTTCGTCTCACACCGTTGCTGCGAGCGATCGATTTATACCGGGCTGAACCAACGTAGCTATACAAATCTAATGTATCGATTGAGAATTAGTCGTTCGGAAATTTCGACTGGTTTTGATATTTTCTCTTATTTCTCCTTTCTTTCCTCTCGCCTTCTTCTTTTTTCGTTTTTTTTTTTTTTTCTTTTTTTTCTGTTTCCTTTTTTTCTCTGTTTTTTTTTTCTGTTTTTTTTTTCTTTTTTCTTTTTGTTTTTTTTTTAAACACAATACCACTTTTATTCTTTTTTATTTTTTATCCAATTATTTTTTCCTCCTCTTTTCTTGTCTTTTCTTTTTTTTTTTTTTCTCTTCTTCTTTTTCTTTTCACCTCTTATTTCATATTATACCTACTATCGCCTTAATCGTACCGATTTGTATCGTTCGAAATAATCGAGCAACCATATTCTATACTCTTTCGAAGTATCATTCTTCGAGAATAGACACATGTATATATATATATATATATATATATATATATATATATATATATATATATATATATGCATAGTATGTACAGTATATACAGTTACAGTATACATACACATGCATGTACGTTGGTATTGTACGTAGGTATTTCATTCTTTCATTCCACGAGAAAACTTTCAAATTGGCAGGGATTCAATTCTACTTCGTTTGCGAAAAAAGGGAGTGAAATAAAAAAAAGTAGGAAAGAAAAAAGAAAAAAAAAAGGAGAATAAAAGAAAAGAAAAACGGAAAAAGAGAAAAGAAGAAAAAAGAAAACAACAAAAAAAAGAAAGCTAAAGAAAAGAGAAGAGACATAGAGAAAGAGAGAGAGAGAGAGAGAGAGAGAGACCGTCTCTGAGAATCGAAAGGGGAAAAAGAGGAAAGAATAAAAAAACGAATAAGAGCGAAGAGCAAGAGCGAGTGAGAGAGAAAAGGAAAAAGTAAAAAGGGAGGAAAAAAAAACACACACACAAGGGTAGAGTCGGTCAGCCTTCGAGGCACGATTCTGCGACGATAGTAACCCCCTCTTCTCTTACCCCTAGGACCCTGTCAATCCAATAGTATCCCCAGTTGAACGGAGGACAGAGAATACGTCCCGTTCGTTCATTTGCGTGCGCGTGCACACGAATACGTACATACGCACGTGTAAGCAGCTTGAAACACAGTTAAACTAGAGAGAGAAAGAGAGAAAGAGAGAAAGAGAGATAGAGAGAGAGAGAGAGAGAGAGGGAGGGAGAAGAAGGGAGAAACGAGAGAGAGAGAGAGAGAGAGAGAGAGAGAGATACACGATGCTGCGGCATCGATCGGCAGCAGTGCCTGCCGGCCAGTTCCACCCTCTCGTGTCCTCTCTCGTTTACCCTCTTCCATCCTCCGTCGTTCCTTTCGTACAGGGGGCACGACGATCAAAACGCCTCCCCTCCAATACCCCTTTTCGCTCAACCGCACCCTCTTCCGCGACCCGGCATAGTCCTCTTCTGTCTCTTTCTCTCTCTCTCTCTCTCTCTCTCTCTCTCTCCCTCTCTCTCCCTCCCTCCCTCTTTTTCTCTCTATTTCTTTTTCTCTTTCATATTTTCGCCTCTCATTGCTTTGTCAAATTATTATTTTCGTATAGAACAAATACGCGTATGCATATATGTATATATGTATGTATGTATGTATGTATGTATGTATGTATGTATGTATGTATATATGTATATATGTATTTGTAGTTAGAGATGCAAATATATTGGAAAGTACATTTAAATATATTATAAATAGATAAATGATAAAATTCGATATATACAGACACGTACATATAATTGGATATAATAGAATTTTGATATTACAATAATTTATACATTTTGTATATAAATATATTTTGAAAAATATTCTCATGTATTAAATCCATATGTGTATATCATGTTATATATATATATATATATATATATATATATATATATATATATATTTATCTACCACATTAATCAAAATATGATCAAATATTTATATCATTTAAATATTTAATATGATATGAATTTGAGAATAATAAAATATAACAAATTTGTACGTAATCATTTTGTCAAATATATTTATCAATTATATATGAAATTAATATGTATAATTTCATTTTAAATTTGTTGTCTCGATTTATTCAATACTGCCATAATTAAAATTATTATCAAAGAATATATTTATCTTTCTCTTTCTCTCTCTCTTTCTCTCTCTTTCTTCAAGTTTTCTTGAAGATCTTATATTTGATAAGTTAATATAATAATACAGTTTCTCTCTCTCTCTCTCTCTCTCTTTCTCTCATTTTACATTTCGAATAATAATTTAGAATAGGAGAAAGGATGTTCATTTGTACGATTCGACACAACGAAAAGGAAGAAGATAAGATACGTTCTCCATCTCGTTCTTTTTTAACAAACCAACTTTTCCATGGTATTACGGTTTTGAGCAATAGCGCGTAAACTCTCGTTTTCTCTCCTTGTTAGTTGAGAGAAGCTCAAACTTCCTTCTTCGGCTTCATTCTCGTTTAGTAGAACGACTTAACGAAGAGAAATAGAGAGAAAGACAGACAGACAGACAGAAAGAGAGAGAGAGACAGAGAGAGAGAGAATCTGGGCTTGTCAAGATTTTGAAAACTCATTGGATACTTTACAAAATGTCACTCTTTATATATATATATATATATCTTCTTCGATAGATGTCGAAACCTATCAAGCATTACGAAAGATACCTAAATGTATCTACATAAAGGTTCACATAATTTTCAATTTAAATATCTCGTTGATGGGCAATAAAATTAATAATATCAGTAATATTTTTGCAAATTATACTATTCTCCTATCAAAAAAGAAAAGGATAAATCGGATAAAAATTAACGAGTCAATTAGACTTATATAATTATCTTCTAATTATATTAGAATAAATACTTACAAATAATAGTGGATTATTTTCATTCATTCGTTTCCCTTATCCAATAATAATAATAATAATAGTAATAATAATATTCGCAAAACAAATTAACGTAAAAAAGGAAGTACGTAAAAGTTTACTTTGTTAAATTGAACATATAATTTATTCTTTGATCTTTTTCTCGATTATTAAAGTCGTATTATTAGAAAAGTAAGAACCATACATTTTAAGCAAATATTATATTTCGTTTAAACAAAATATGTATGTATATACGTATGTATGTATGTATATATGTATGTATCTTATTCATTGAATACCAAAATTTATTTATACTTTCAACAATTTGTCTTTCGATTTTATAAAAGAACGAAAAAAATGAAAGAAGATAGAGCCGTGATTTAGATAAACTTACTCTATCTTTTTATTTGTTTGTAATTCTTATAAGAAGAATATGATAGAAAAATAGATAGAGATAAAAAATATCATCGGATCTTTATACGTAAAGTTTTCTCGTAAATCGTTGAAATGATAGCAACATGCTTGAAGGATGCAACGTGGAACGATGTTTTTTTTTTTCATCGATGAACACAGTTGCTAAAGCAAATGCATCTCTCTCTCTCTCTCTCTCTCTCTCTCTCTCTCTCTCTCTCTCTCATTCTCTTCGTCGTCATTGCAATTAGTTCCCCTTTTAAATCGCAATGCAAACTTCTAGTTCTAGTATTTGTAATCCGTGAAAAAAAATGGGAGTGCTCGCTATCGTTGAAGAGGTCTTTTTAAAGGGAGAAAAAGAGAGAAGAAAATTGTCCTCCGAGTATCAAAACTCTTGGCTCTCACGTAAAAGGGCATCAAGCTGTCCTTTATCTATCTCTCGTTTACTTTTTCTTTTTATTTTTCTTTTTTTTTTTTTTTCCTTTTTTTTTCTTTCCCCCGTCACTCACCCACTCTCATCCACGTCTATTTTATCTTTCTTTCTTTTTTTCTTTTTGTATTTCTTTCCTTATTTATTTCTTCTTTCCTTATGAAAATTCGAAAAATCATCTACGAGATCGGATTAGAAAGAATTTCGTTTTGAAACGATTTTCAAATCGTCCATTTTATTATATCACGTAAATCTATTATTATGCGATAAAAAATCAAACAATTTTATTTGATAAAGCTGACGAAAGTTTAATTGTTCCTTTTTCTTTTCTTTTTTTCTTTTTCTTTTTCTTTTTCTTTTCTTTCCTTTTTCCTTTTCTTTTTATTATCAATGAAATTCTCCGTCAAACGTTGCAGTTGCATCTTGATCGCAAAACGAATTTTGTTATAATAGTTTTACAAGGAAGATAGAGATCTAATCGATGAAATTAATTTTCTTCACAATTAGTGCAACTTCAAATTCTTGCGTGTATTATTCTAATAATAATAATAATAATAATAATAATAATAATAATAATAATAATAATAATAATAATAATAATAATAATAATAACAAATAAAGAAATTATCATAATAATAAGAAAAAAGTTGATTTACTCGATGAAAACTTTTCTGTCGAATGATGCAACGTTAAATTCATGCGAATATCGAATTTTAATGATAACGAGAAGAAGAGGAAGAAGAAAAAAAAAAAAAAAAAGAAAAAAAAAAAAGAAAAAAAAGAAAAAACGTTCGATATACGCTCATTTATAAATGATTATGAATAAAAACGAAAAAAGAAAACAAAAAAAAAAAAAGAAAACAAAAAGAAAGAAAGAGAAAAAAAAAAGAAAAACTAAAAAGGAAAAAAGGAAAAAAAATAAAAAATAATCTTTCGATCTACTCAAATGAAATTCTCTCAGACAAATTAATCGCGAGAGAACATTTAAAAATTCCAACGAATATTTTTCTATAAAAATCGAAAGAAATAATTCGATGAAATCGTATAGAACTTAAATGGGATTATCGTGAAATATCTTTCGTTTGGAAGAGAAGAGAAAAGAAAGAAGAAGAAGAAGAAGAGGAAGAAGGAGAAAAAAAAGAAAAAAAAAGAAAGAAAAAAGAAATCTTTTATCTCCGTCTCCATTGGACCGAGAAAAGCTCAATTTTATCGAAAGATAAGAAGGCTATTCGAAAAACTTTTCTTTCATAAAAAAGAATGTAAAAAAGATAGAAAGAAAGAAAGAAAAAAAGAAAGATAGATAGAAAGAAAGAAAGAAAGAAAGAAAGAAAGAAAGAAAGAAGAAGCCAACTATAATTATGAGTTTCCGCGATGTGATCTAATCAAGTTTAAGATCTTCGAATCTTCTTCTTCTTTTTTCGCAAAGTTTCTCCCGTATCTATCTCTTCTGCCTTTCTATCTTTCACTCTTTCTCACTCTTTCTTTTTCTTTCTCACGAAATATTTTCACTTAATTGCTTTCCGCGAAGGGAGCCTAACTTCAGTCGAATATTGCCAAAGGACTACGCAACGGCGAGCTGCGATGTTGCTGTTGCTGCTTCTTTTTTTTTTTTTTTTTTCTACTTTTTGGTTTACTTTTCC
This sequence comes from Vespa velutina, assembly GCF_912470025.1. Classification (NCBI taxonomy): domain Eukaryota; kingdom Metazoa; phylum Arthropoda; class Insecta; order Hymenoptera; family Vespidae; genus Vespa; species Vespa velutina. Next base: position 6,516,270 of record NC_062196.1, read on the forward strand.
TTTTTATCTTTTTTTTTTTTTTTTTTTTTTTTTTTTTTTTTTTTTTTTTTTTTTTTTTTTTTTTTTTCTGGAACACTGAGAAAACTCGTCAGTGAGATAAAATCGACTTGCTAAAGGCTCCCTCATCGTTTTTCTTCCTTTAAAGCAAAAGAATCCGAGAGAGAGATTTCTCTCTCTCTTTCTCTCTCTCTCTCTCTCTTTTTATTTTTTTTTTTTTCATACGTTTCAATCGTCTTAAATGTGAGCAACGATAAAAATTTTTTTTCTCTGTCTTTATTTCCCTTGTATTTTCCTTCTCTCTCTCTCTCTCTCTCTCTCTCTCTCTCTCTCTCTCTGTATATATATATATATATATATATGTATATCCATCTATCTATCTCTCTTATAGATATTTTTATTCTTAGTAAAAGAGAGATGAAAATATGATGAATCAGGCGCACACACACGAATACTGTATTCGAAAGGATATCGTCGTCCGTTATCGCATCGTCTCTCTCTCTCTCTCTCTCTCTCTCTCTCTCTCTCTCTCTCTCTCTCTCTTTCCTTCTCCCATTTGTGTTTTATTCTCTCATCCATTTTGACGACAGCCTTCGCATCGTAACCGCACGAGAATATAAACCCATTTCGAGCGTTCATACTTATTTTACGACTGAGAGAGATGGATACCACCACTACCACCACACCACCACCACCCTCCCCCTCCCTCCAGTCCTCCTCTCCTCCTCCGTCGTATTCATTGGATGTGCCTATATTCTCTACCGATTCTACACTTTTCTACGTGTATCAGCACGATACGCGAAACGTAAAAACAAAAAAAAAAAAAAAAAGAAAAAAAAGAAAGAAAAAGAAAACAGAAGAAAAGAAAAAAAAAAATTATTCTGAAAAACCATTCTCATCGATTAGAGAGTAACAACGACGAGAAGAAAGGAAAAAATAAAAATGTATGAATGAAAGAAAGAAAGAGAGAAAAAAAAGGAAGGAAAAAAAAAATCAGGAACGTAGGAAAGGACACGAAGTAAAAAAAAAAGAAGAAGAAGAAGAAGAAGAAGAAAGAAAAAAGAAACAAAAAATTGTTTATAACGTTTGATTACTATCGGTATGGACTTTTTTCTTCTTCTCTACGAACGAAATAGAATTACGAAAAAGGAAAAAAGGATAAGGATAAAAAAGAAAAATCATAGAGAGAGAAGAGAAAAACGTTCGATCGGAAATAAAATTTGTTGTCTATTAGATGACTATTGAAATTATGCGACATTGTATGTAAGACAGTAAATGAAAGAGAGAAAAATAAACAGAGTGAGTGAATATGAGAGAGAGAGAGAGAGAGAGAGAGAGACAGAGAGAGAGAGAGAGAGAGAGAGTAAGAGAGAGAGAGTAAGAGAGAGAGAAAGAGAGTAGTTTATTTGACACACAAACAAACGTTCACGCTTCTCTATTGCGTGGCGACAAAATGTTTGCCGACAAAATTTGCGTCCTTCGATGAGCTTCCCCGGCGAATAATACGATTAACGATAAACTGGTTACGAGCGTTGACGTTGCGACACCGGAGGAGACTGTTGACAGAGTCAAGTGTAAATGATCATTAGTTCGATTGACCCCGCCGGAAGTGATGAGAGAGAGAGAGAGAGAGAGAGAGAGAGAGAGAGAGAGAGAGAGAGAGAGAGAGAGAGAGAGAAAGAGATGGATAAAAAGAGGGGAGAAACGAAGAATAACGAGTTTATCACTGAAAAAAATTCTTTCATTTTCCAAATGAAATTTGTTCGATTCATTACTTTTTTACTATTGTATCTCTTTCTCTCTCTCTCTCTCTCTCTATATATATATATATTTTATAATTATGATGATTTTTTTTTACCTTAAATCAAATTAAATATAAAATACATATATATATATATATATATATATATATATATATATATATATATTGTTATTATTATTTATAAAATCATAAAAAAATTTTTTTATTAGAAATTGACGAATTTGTAAATAAATGATGATATCAAAAAAAAAAAAAGAAAGAAAGAAAAGAAAAAGAAAAGAAAGAAAAAAGAGAGAAAAGAAAAAAGAGAAAAGGGGCCGACGATAAATTATAATTGAAATCAATACGATCACATATATCAAATATAACATGAATAAAAAATATATATGAAATTATCACAAGAAATACACGTGACTTAAGGGATAAACAGCTATCAATTTACAATTAGATTATACTACAAAATTGACTAACATTATGGTTAGATATTTTTTTTTTTTTTTTTTATAGAAATTTTTATACGATACGGCTCGATGGGAGGGCCAAGGGAAAGGGTAGAAGGGATAGATCGTATAACGAAAAAAACAAAAAAATTCCACAAATGGAATGTACCACCTGATATTAATAAAACAACAATGAAAGAAATAGAATATTTGTTATTAAGAAAATGTAAGAAAGGATAAGTTAAGAATAATCTTTCGAAATTGAAGCGATTTACACGATTTACGTTGGAGTTTTGAAGGATGGTTTGGTCAAAAAAAAAAAAAAAAAAAAGAAAAGAGAAAAATAGCGAGAGAGCGAAAGAGAGAGAGAGAGAGAGAGAGAGAGAGAGTGAGAAAAAGGACAAAAATAAGTCGTGAGAATGATGAAGAAAGCTCTATTATTATTTCAAGAGACGACTGACAGTAGAGATGCCTCGGAACGACGGAATTAAACGTCGGGAACATTTTCTCGTTCACCCCTTCTTTCTCCTTCTCTCTCTCTCTCTCTCTCTCTCTTTTCAAGCAACCATCTTTGTGTAATTTCCTCTTTTTCTTTCTTTCTTTTACGATTTTTCGACATAGAAAGTATAAGCTTTTTCGTGGCTTTCGGCATGCCGATTGTTCTTCCCTCTCTCTCTGTCTCTCTCTCTCTCTCTCTCTCTATCTCTCTCTATCTCTCTCTATCTCTCTATCTCTCTATCTCTTTCTTTTAATAGAAGTTCCAATCGTTGTGGCTTCGCAACTAGAATGCAACCGTACCAGTTGGAGAAGTTACTTTTTGGGCTAGCACATAGAACGGTAATCCAGTTTCAGAACGGCTTTACGGTATTAACCAACATTGTTGCGTTTCATCGCGAGGGCGGTGCAACGAACGGACTCGCAGAACAAATAGAAATTTTAACCGCATTGCGGATACTAGTCCGAAGGAATTTACCTTAGCCGAAGTTTTAAAAGGCCTTAAAGTCCGGCCTTTTTTTCTTATTTTTTCTTTTTTCTTTTTTTTTTTTCTTTCCTTTACTTTTGTTTCCCTTTTCTTTCTTTCTTTCTTTTTTTCTTTGTTTTTTCTTTTTCTCCCCCACCACCCCCTTATATTTATCGACTCTCATAAACGACGCCATTGATTTTCAATTTTTCATTATTATCTTCTTTCCTTTTCTTTTCTTTTCTTTTCTTTTCTTCTTTTTTCCCCGTTTTTTGTTCATCATTTTATTACCTTTCGAATTTATAATTAATTTATAATAGAACGTATTAAGTATATACCGAACGTTCGATCGATATTACACAATATGAATTATTATACATGATTGTACATATCGATTATTATTATTATTGTTAGGTATATTCGTTCTGTCGATATAAATCGAACGTAAAAATAATTCATTGATAAGAGGACGTTAGATCGAAAATAAAAATAAAAGTCTATATATAGAATTTATTCGATTATCGTGCTCTAGATCATTTAAAAAATGTTTTAAATTAAAAAGTAAAAAGACGATACATTGAGAACGTAGATATATAAAATATATATTATAATTCGATATCTAATATAAATCGTTAATATAATATTTGCATTGAATCGATCGTTTTAAATAATACGATAGTTCGAATAGCATTTGATCATCGTTGCTCTAATCACGAACCGCCTTGGCCGGCTTATAGTAATAGTTACTCGAGCATAAATCGCGTGCACAGCTCGCCTAATCCAAACGACCGCGACTGTACGAGAGAGATTTTGCGATGTTCATGTGCGTATTATATACATACATCTATGCATGTATTAATGCATGCATTAATGCATGAGGATGCATGCATGAATATGTGTGTGTATGTGTTTATGTGTGTGTGTGTGCGTGGCCGTGAGTGCACGTGTATATGTGTGTATATTTTATAGTCATCGAAATCACACTTTCTGATTCGTATGGTTACGCCAATGGTATTATTCTCTTATATACATGCACATTAACACATAAAAAGAGATATGGATCATTGTGTCGATGAGAATGACACGTTCGTCCATTCGCAGTTGTGCTTATTATATTATTTAAAATCCTACGGGATTCGATGAGAGAAATTTGCGAAATTTCACGCTTCTCCATTTTTCTCTTTTCTTTTTTTCTCTTCTTCTTTCTTTTCTTTCTTTTTTTTTTTGTTTTCATTTCATATTTATCTTGCGTTTCTTATTCGACGATTGACTTTGATTAAAAACGTAAAATTATTCGATAAATCTATAAGATCTTCTTTTTTATCCCTTTTTTTAATTTATATATATATATATATATATATATATATATATATATAAATTATTTCATTAGAAAATTATTAGATAAAAAGATTCGTAGATAAAAGATTTACTTGACAATTATTAATGTACATATATATATATATATATATATATATTTTTTTTTTTTTTTTTGATTTGATTCAATTTGATTTGATAAAACATTAATCGGTTCGAATTTGTTTAAATTTTAATTGTAATGTAAGTCGTACTTCTTTCTTTCTTTTTTTTTTTTATCTTTTCTTTTTTCTTTTTCTTTAGGATTAAAAAAAAGAAATTTTAGAACACATCATTCCGAAGAATTCGATTCCGCGCATTTTAATGGTTCATTGAATGATATTTTTTATATTTTGAAATAGAAGTTAACTTTGGCGAATGGGGAGGCACGTTTCGCGGTTACGCCAATGATACCGTGTAAACGGACCATTAGTGCCCGTGACAACGACACGTTCATATGCATGTCTACCTTAACCGCCGTGCGGTTAACCTTTCAAAGCCCACCGACGTAATTATAAAGCAATGCTGTGTATCGTCGTTGTTCTATTTACGTCGACTATGCACCAGACACAAGAAGAGAGAGAGAGAGAGAGAGAGAGAGAGAGAGAATCGTGTACCATTACCGAGATAGGGTTATCTTATTTGCTTTCGTCAACATTGTTAACTTGAGATATCTCTAGGATGATTTTATCACGATTTAAAAAAAAAAATTTTTTTCTCATCCCTCCATTCGGGGATATAATTAATTTTCTTTTCTTTTTTTTTTCTTTTTTTTTTTTTTTTTTTATTTGTCTTCCTTTTTCTTTTTTTTTCTTTTTCCTTTTTCATTTCTCTTTTCGTTTATTTTCAATCAAAATTTCATTTAATCTTCCCTTATCCCTCCTTCTTATATACACACACATATCCTCGTATGCAGAAGTATTACTATGAAACATAATTTTTTAATAATAATAATAATAATAATAATAATAATAATAATAATAATTGTTACGTATTGATTCTTTTATTAATCAAATAAAAATATCAAATCAGAAATGATTCTAATTGATGCCCTCAATTCATATTAGTAAAATGTTTTGATTTATTTCAATATCGATATCTTGTGCATTGCACTGAGAAAAAAAGAAGTGTTTTCAACGTAAAAGATTTCTCTATTTGGTTTGATTTCATTAATCAAGATCGTACGGAGAAATTTTAAATGTCGTACAATTCATAAAATTCGATTTAATTTTAAATAAACAATAATACGAGTAAAACTTTGTTTTTTAATCCTCTTCGACGAACTCGAAAGATTTACATATTTATCTGTATAATAAAATCGGAATTATGAAATTGAACAAAATTTTACAATAATTTACATAATTAAATTGATTTAATAATAATTTATTTATATATATATATATATATATATGTCTGTGTGTGTGTGTGTGTGTAATAAAGTGTGTAACGTAATTCTGAATTATTTATTCGTCGATAGAATTTTGATTTGCATGATAAAAAATGAAATATAATAAAAATTTCTTCACTTCAAATATTTTTTCATTGGACCGACGACGTGACGTCGAGAATTTCTTTATCGTATCGTTCCGCAAGTTCCGCAAAATCGGATTTCGTTATCAACTACGAAGGGAGTATTAAGGATTGAAAGGGGGGAAAAAGGAAGGAGGTAGAATAAACGTTTTGCGATTTCAAGAAAGAGGATTAACTTTTATCGTCTTCGATGCAGCGCTTTTCTTTTTTCTTTTTTTTTTTCTTTTCTTTTTCTTTTTTTTCAATCCAAGGAAATTGGGAGACGGTGCTTTTATTTTTGATAATTTTTTCTTTGTTTTTTAAAATCATTTCATACGTTAAATATCCGAGAAATTATTACAATCGAAAAATATCACCTAATTCGTAATTTAATACTTGAACTTTTTGTAATATTTATTAAATTTCTCTTTCTTTTTTTATATTATATAAATACTTATATTTTATCAAAATGAACGAATCAATGGCATTGAAATTATGAAATTCTATATTTTTAATATGATTTGAAAAACTGTATTAATGAGAAATACGATCGAGAACTTATATTGTATATAAACACGTATAAATATATACACGATATATATATATATATATATACACATACATATATAAGTATCAAGGAATAATAAAATTAGAACATTACGAGATCGAATAAACATTATAAGAATAATTAAAAAAAAAAAAAAAAAAAAAAAAAATAAAAAAAAAAAAATAAAAATAAAAACTTAATTAATATATGTATATATAAAAAAGAGCTCGTCGATATATTTTATCACATTTTAATGAGAATAATCGAATATTATTATGAAAATAATTCAAACGATTATTTTCAATGATATTTATAAAGAAGACATAATATTATTATTATTAAACTTGTTCAAGATATTTACGATATTTTACGTAATCCTTTCAAGCGTGCATAGGTGATATATACCTTAGACGTAACTTCGTAACGCGCGTGTTTATAATATAATACGTTTTAATGTATATAGAAAATCTATGCTAGCAGCTAACATATGACGTGGAGCGAAGCCAACACACAAATCCTCTCTCTCTCTCTCTCTCTCGTTCTCTGTCTCTTTCTCTCTCTCCTTAGGAAAGCAATTTCGCATCCCATTGACTCTAAGGTGGCTATTAATCGAGGATGTACTTCAGGATGGCAGCTTTTGGCCGAAGCTTTGACTTTCGTGGGCAAACTGTTGTGCCGATGGTTTAAAGCCAAGAGAAAATTGTTACGTACAATACGTAAATACATACTTTTGCCCTGTATATACACCTGTTTACCCCTTTTACAAATTAATCCAAATAATAGCGAACGAGACGATACGATACAACCTTTTCCCTTTCGATTATTTACAATTCGATTCGATCGACGACATTTTCGCTTTCATATTCGAAAAAAAAAAAAGAAAAAAAAACAAGAAAAGAAAAAAAAAAAAAATAAATCCAAAAATAAAAATGATCATTTTTCCAACGAAGAACAGGAACGGATTAAAAAAAATAATTAGATCGTTTGAAAAATCAATTGATTGACTTTTAAAATCTCTCTTATAACTCTTTTTAGTTTTAATTTCTTATTAATTAAATCAATTCCACAAAGTCGAGTTTGTAGTTTTATAATCTGTCGAATGAAAAAAAAAAAAAAGAAAAAAAAACAAAAAGAAGAAGAAAAAAAAAGAAAAAAGAAAAGAAGAGAGAAAAAAAATCAGATTTAAAGATTCCAAATAAAAGAAAATAATTGCTTTATGAAATCATCTCTAAGTGCATCATCATTAGATGATCGCTTTGGTAATTCTTTCGTTGTAATAAAATTTTCGATAAAATATTACGAACGTTATAGATATTTAATAAACATTTCGAATATATTAACCTTTCGATCCTTTTTACAAGCAGAAAAATATTTCTCTATCTCTCTCTCTCTCTCTCTCTTTCTTTCTTTATCTCTCTTTCTTTTTCTCTCATATAACTATTCGAATTTCCATACTTTTATCAACATCGAATCTATATAGATTCTATATGTATCATATGTATACTTATATACAAATAAATATACGTACACATAAATACACATAAAATATAGATCTTGAAATCAAATATAGATTGTTGCATTAAATAAAGTAAAAGACGTCATAGCCGTGTCACAAGTTTTAAATTTCATTGTATCCTTCATTTTCCATATCTCATTATTACGTTTGTCATTTTCCATTTTTTACGATAACGTGTTCTGATAGCAATATTCTCTCTCTCTCTCTCTCTCTCTCTCTTTTTCGACTATAAAAAGTACATTCAGTAAAATACTCTGTTCTAAATCGAAGAGAGATAAAGAGAGAGAGAGAGAGATAAAAAGAGATAGAAAATGAAGATCTAGTAGATCGCGCATGGCTTTCACATATCATATGTATAATACGTATTCTTTTCATCTGCCATTCTTTTATTGATGAAGGAGAAAAAGAAAAAAGGATAAAAAAAAAAAAAAAAAAAAAAAAAAAAAAAAAAGAAAAAAGAAGAAAAAAAATAGAGTAATCAGACAATGCATCGAGAATACGAGACGGAATAATACCTACTTCGTTCGTTCAACATAGATGTCTATATACTTACTTACATAACGCATATGTATGCCGAGTGTCATTTTTACGGTAGCTTTTGATAGAATCTTTTTTTTTCGAATTGACGAGATTTCTCCATTTTTTTAGCTCTTTTTTTTCCGTTCTTCTCTCTCTCTTTTTCTGGCTATCCATTTTTCTCATTTACGTATCTATCTATCTATCTATCCATCTATCTATCTATCTATCTATCTATCTATCTATCTATCTATCCATCTATATATTCGAGTCCCTTTGTACCAGCAATTTCAACAGGCCGACTATCTCGCAGTCCCTTCTCATTTTTCGCATCTCGTTATCGTCCCCTTCTCTTTTCATATCATTCTCTGTTAGTGACGTAACACTCGGGAGAAATCATACGAATGAAATGGCATTCTCTTATGGAAAATAGTGCCATGTTTCCTCCTCCTCCTTCTCCTCCTTCTTCTCCTTTCGTTCCTCATCCTTCTCTCTTTGTTTGTCCCTATCTATGTCTCTTTCTATTTCTTTCTGGTTTATTTCGGATTCGTGATCATGATTTTACGTGAATCCAAAAATAATTTCAATTAGATAAGCCGGACAATTCAAAATGAAAAGAAATATTTCGTAATTTGATTAAACCTTTATTTACATTGATTTCCCTTTTTAAATACTTGTATTAAAATCGTTCGCGTTTATGCTCATGCTGAATAAAAATTTTATGAATTTAATCTATATACCTATATACTTATATACATATATATATATACACATACACACACACACAAACATACGTACAATAGAATTTTTTATTTCAACATTTAATGAATGATAACTATCTATATACGTAAAATGAATAAATGATTTCTTTTTTTTTTCTTTTCTTTTTTCTTTATAAATACGTAATTATGTATTTAGATAGATAAATATGTACATATGTGAAAAGAATAAAAGAGAGTAAGACAGAGAGAGAGAGAGGGAGGGAGAGAGAGAGAGAAACAGAGAGAGAAAGATTAATACAGATATAGAGATAGAATAAAATGAAATCGTTCTTCCGTAAGACTTCTCTTGAATTGCGATAATCGAGTAAAAGCATTAGACAGGAATAGAGAGAGAGAGAGAGAGAGAGAGAGAGAGAGAGAGAGAAAATTCGCAACTCATTTACCATGCCACAAATTTGTCCTCGACTTCCGTAGTTGAACGTGTCACATGGATAATATAATAGACGAGGAAAACTATCTATCCTTCTTCAACACTTTGGAATCAACGGCATCCCTTGCATCCCGATTCTTTAGAATTCCCTCTCTTTCTCCTTATCTCTCTCTACCTCTATCTCTCTCTCTCTCTCTCGCTCTCGCTCTCTCTTTTTCTCACTCATTGGACAACTCACTTCGTAGGAAAAATAGAAAATGAAATTCCGGAGGATCTTTGCTTGCGATGGACTCTCTCAACCTTTCTCTGTGTTTTTATTGACGTCTATATCTACACACACACACACACGCGCGCGCGCGCGCGCGCATTCACATACATATACATATGTATGTATAATTGTGTGTGTGTGTATGTGAGAGAGAGAGAGAGAGAGAAAAGCCGGGCAAAAAAATGTGAGGAAATGCAACGACAGAGGAAAAGAAAAGAAATGACGATGAACTTTCAACATGTCGGTAAATTGCGTACTCAGGGATGAATAAATTGAGAAGGGGGGGGTGATAAAGAGGAAAGGAAGGGCATAGGAATGGTAGTGGATAGGATGTACCTATGTATATTTTGTCCACGGTATTCCTCTTGCATGGACTATAGAAAGAAATGAAAAAGAAGATAGAGAAAAAGAATTCAGATAGATAGATAGATAGAGAGATAGATATATATATATATATATATATAGAGAGAGAGAAAGAGAGAGAGAGAGAGAGAGAAATATCACGGGTACTACTAGTATTCGCTAGAGGGAATAATGCTGCGGGAAAATAATTGCGGCGACTACATTATAATTGTGGACGTTCCTCTTGGAACGATGAAAACGAACGAACTAGAAAAAGAGCGCTTGGAGAGAGAAAAAAGAGAGAGATAGAGAGAGAGAGAGAAAGAGAGAGAGAGAGAGAGAAGGTTGTACAGAAACGTGGCCCGAGGCTTTTTGAAACTAATAATGAAAAATGTTCGATAAAAAAAAAAAGAAGGAATAAAAAAAAGATGAAGAAGAAACAAAATAAAAAAAAAATTAAAATAAAATGCAAGCAACTTTCGGGCTTCGCGTAATAACGATCGGTAAATTGGTTACTACGTCTCTCTCTCTCTCTCTCTCTCTCTCTCTCTCTCTCTCTCTCTCTCTCTCTCTCCCTCTCTCTCTCTCTCTCTCTCTCTCGCTCTTTCTTTCTCTCTCTTTTTCGTTAGCTGAACTAATAATGGAAAATGTTTGTTAAAAGTACGTTTATATACATATATATATATATATATATATATATATATATATATATGCACACATACACACACACATACACACAGACAGACACACGTACACTAATAGACACGTCACTGTATGATTAATTAAAAATGGTGCACGTACTAAATCAAGTGGAATATTTTTTTTTTTTTTTTTTTTTTTTTTTTTTTTTTTTTTTTTTTTTTTATTATAATAAGTTCGTTCCTTTGCTATTTCCCTTTTCTCTTTATTATTGATTTCAGCCCGATCTAAAAGGAACATTATAAAAAGTAAAAAAGATTTGTGAACGCGATTACATTTGTAAATGAAATTACACCTGCTTGTGACTTCTTTCATATTCCATTTCATTTGTTCCCCCCCCCCACCCACCCCCCACTCCCCATCCATTTTTTTTCTTCTTCTCCGAATAATACTCTCCCCTTTATCTACGACAAACCGATGTCTCGTTTAATCCGCAAATATGCACGCGGACTCTGTCTCTCCATCCTTGTTTTCTTTTCTTATCTTTTTCTTTTCTTTATATTTTTTTTTTTTTTTTTTTTATTTTTTTTTTATCTTTTCGCTTACTACCACTTTTTTCGTCGATCATGAAATGGCTTAGTTATCGATGAAAAAAAAAAAAAAAAAAAAAAAAAGAGAAAGAAAAAAAAGATGAAAAGGAAAAATAAAAGAGAATAGAAGAGATAATAATAATAATAATAATAATAATAAAAAATTCATAAATACAAAAAGCAAAGATTTAAAAGGAAATTGTTGCGAATCAACTATCATCAAAAAACAATCGACCAATCGACCAATCAACATCGTCGATAGTAACGAATGAAAATTGAACGAATTTCACCGCTGAAGTCCTCGCTGCATTGCAGATAGCTATGCTCGTGCATCCTCTATTAATCCCGTGATGCGTTATAATTGGCTACCTTTATTTCGTAACACATCCGGATTTGCAGCATATTAATGTACCGATAACGAGTCCGAGACAAAACCAATATGGAAAGGCCGCCTCGAACGCGAGGCGCCTGGCGATATCGAAAATTATGTGCATGCAGATAACAAAATACAATTGATCCCCTTCTTCCGTTCCCTTCCCTCCCATCCTTCCCCTTTCTCTCTCTCTCTCTCTCTCTCTCCCCCATTCTCTATCTATTTTGTTTCTTTTTTTTTTTCATTTCCCTCCCACTCATTTGCTTTTATCGATCGAAGCGAACGATAATCGATAAGAGAACGCAATCCAGAACGATTATTATCTTTTTTTTTTTTTATATTTGCACCTTTTTTTTTTTTTTTATTCTCCTTCGTACCTGCCATGTACCTGCGAAATCCATTAGATCGATCGATTCATCGATCTTCTTATATTTCACGAACATCCGAACGTAAATATATTTTATTTATACGTATCGTTCATTAATCAAACATCATGCATAATATTATATATATATATATTTATATATGTAACATAGTTTTTGTCGTTTGTCTCTCTCTCTCTCTCTCTCTCTTTCTCTATCTCTCTCTCTTCGCGATCGGTTTTTTATACAGAAGCCGAATTAATAATTACGTTTAATTAATCGATGGATTTATTATTTCATCTTCGATGAACCTTTATCTGATTAAAAAATTAATTAATTAACAATTTAGTATTAATTAAAGAAAATCTTTTTCTTTTAGGGCGATAACGTGAAAAGAAATATTGTTCGGATATAAAAAGTTACAAATTTCGATTTCGGACAGAGGATAGAATATAAAGGAGAGAAGGATCGCGTTTTTTTTTTTCTTTTCTTTTTTTTTTTAATTTCCATAGAGAGTTAACGATAAAGTTAATCACATTGCTCTAGATATTTTGAATCAATCTTTTGGCGACTGTTCTTTTCTTTTTCCTTTTCTTCTTTTTAATTTCTTTCCCCTACCTACCTAACTTCCACCCAACCGATTTCCTTTTCGATAATAAAATCGTAAATGGGAGATAGATTCTTGTGTGTCGATCGATTCTTCATTAGAGTCAAAGGTCAGACAGAAAAGTAAAATAAGAGAAAAATTGCTATATATATATATATGGTATGGAGATAAGGTAAATCCCTAAATTTGTGTCCTCGCTGTGATTTTCTTAAACCAGGGTCAATCTGATGTGGTCGAAATAAATTAGTTTGCATTATGCATCGACTTAGTTCGAAACTGTGACTTCTCGATTTTTTATTGACCTCATCGATTTAATAAATCTCTCGAGAAAATTTTTTCTAATTCTAAAATGAATATACAAAAACAAAAGTAATATATATGATATGCATGTACATATCATGTATATAAATAAATAAAAAATAAATAAAAAAATATAAATAAAAAAAAAATATATATATATATATATATATATATATATATATATATATATACATATTCTATAAGCTCTTCGTCGTTCCTATAAAAACGTAAAACAAATCGAAACAAATAAATCTAAATACGTACGTGTATATAAAGAAAAATTCATGACAAATTCATAATTCGAAACTTACACCCTTATATATATATATATATATATACCAAAGAATCGTAAATTTTCTTTCTATCTTTTATCTTTTTCCTTTAATTATCTCAATGATATATTCGTAAGGAGAAAAAAAGAAAAAAAGAAAAAAAAAAAAAAAAGAAATACATTGCGAAAGAAGAAATCGAGCTAATCTCGCAGACGTAAACCAGACAATGGTTGCTGTTTGAAAAGTGGTGCTACCAGTAAAAGAGATTTCTTGATGTTGGTGGTGATTCTGGTTATGTTGAAGGTATTACTGGTAGTTGTGATAATGATGGTGATAGTAGGAGTACGGTGGTTATAGTAGTGGTGATGTGATGGTGGTAGTGACGAGAAGATAAACGAGACAAATGGCTGCCGCGAAACTTTTCTCTCTATCTTTCTCTCTCCCTCCCTCTCTTTCTCTCTCTCTCTCTCTCTCTCTCTCTCTCTCTCTCTTACTCTCCCCATTCCCTTTTCCATCCGTTTCGTTTCTTCTTATCGTTAGAGAAACGTTTCACTTTTAGACTCGTCTAGCTTTTTTCGATTACTCCCTGCAATCTCCAAGAAGAGAAACAGTAGACGACACAAAAAAGGGGTTGAAATTTTTTTTTCCTCGAAACGTTTTCACGCTTTCGTGTTTTTTCTTCTTTCAAAAGCGGGGCTACGATTCTTTTAGTCTCAAAAAAAGAAAAAAAGAGAGAGAGAGAGAGAGAGAGAGAGAGAAAGAGAGAGAAAAAGAGAAAAGAAAAAAAGCTCCCGGTTGGCAAGAAAAGCCGTTCTGTATTTTCTCGTTTAAGCTATTCCAGCACGAAAGAATTATAGAAAGCGGCAGGTGCCGGCACGCTTGAGACCAGTTTGTTGGCGACGTTTCATAAACTTACTTGAAAAATATACCTTTTTGGTATGTTGAACGAGTAATTTTCTTTTCTTTTTCTTTTTTTTTTTTCTTCTTCTTCTTCTTTTAATTTCCTTCCTTCCTTCCTTCTTTCCTTCCTTTATTTCTTTCCTTCTTTATTTATTTCTTTATATGTTTCTTTCTTTCTTTCCTTAGTTATTTATTTTTACTTGAGAACGCAATATAAATAGATTTTACTTGAAGTATAGTATGTTATATTAATTATTTCTTCGTAAGAGTATATGTATATATATATATTTTTTTTTTCTTTTTTTTTATGAGGGAGAAAGAGAGAGAGAGAGAGAGAGAGAGAGAGAATGAAAATGATCGTACAATTCGGCTTTCAATAGAATGGATATGGAACGAATCGATTTATTAGTATTCTGTCAAGGGAAATGCGTCATTCTGCTTTGTCATCCTATTGGTCCATTTAGATTTGATTGGACCGTCAAAATTAATGTTAACTTTCTATAAAGCCATGTAACTTTGATTTGGCATACACTGATACGCATAAAAACAAATATATATATATATATATATATATATTTTTTTTTTATATATATATATATATTATAGAACTAAAAAATAAAAAAATATCTACATATGCATGTGTATATATATATATATATATATTTTGTTTTGTTTTGTTTTGTTTTGTTTGTTTTAGTATTATTTATTTTCATTAAAAAATTTCCTTTCACTTTATTACGACAAAC
Source organism: Vespa velutina (assembly GCF_912470025.1). Classification (NCBI taxonomy): domain Eukaryota; kingdom Metazoa; phylum Arthropoda; class Insecta; order Hymenoptera; family Vespidae; genus Vespa; species Vespa velutina. The sequence goes on from NC_062196.1 coordinate 6,531,422, forward strand.
ATAATTTTTATCCGATATTTCATGGTTTGTTTAAGATAAGTTATATTCGGTATAATATAGATTAAAACCTTTTATAATACGTTTAATTCGTTATCGTTCGTAGTTTTATCGAAACTGTGTTAAGCGAAAATTCGATTCTATACGATGGATATTACGAATTTATTTAAGTCGTTCTATATCGAAACCGTATTATAAAAATATCGTTTAACAAGAGAGATACTTGCAATTTTAACATAGTTTTATATCACGAAATTGTGTTTTCAAATTACACGCGTTATAAGAGTATATTGAACGTAATTATAAATACTTTTAAAAGTTTCTATTCTAAAAGTTTCGCAATTAGTATGAATTTCTTCGTTCTTCTTTCTTTCTTTTTTTTTTTATTTTTTGAACGAAAAAAAAAAAAAATTCCGATTATAAAGAGTTAAACGACTCGCGTTCACATTTATCTTACTTCTAGTGGACTTCGATGACTCTCTCTCTCTCTCTCTCTCTCTCTCTCCCCCTCCCCCTCCCCTCCTCTCCTCCACCACACTTTTCTTCTTTTACCTTCTCTTTTATTCATTAATGAAATAATAGAATTTAATTAACGAACAATTCGTGACATTTAAACGCAAACGTATCTTTTCTCTCTTATTTCACTTTTTTCTTTTTTATTTTTCTCTTTATTTATTTCTTTTTTCTTTTTTTTTTTTTCATTTCTTCCTTTTCCTCTTCTTCTTTTTCCTTCCGCTCTTTCATCAACGTCGCTCTTTTCCTTTTTGGTTTTACTTTTCTGGCTACCGTCCAATCTGCAAAGTCCACGATGCGGAACTTCTCTACGAAGCTTTGCAATTTCGTTCTTTACGTTATCTTACGATAATCTCATTGAAATTTTCATCGAATATACAATGAGGAACATTGAAAAAATTACAACGAATGTTTATTCATTTTTACGTAATAAATAATAATAATAATATTAATAAAGATAATAAATCGTAAATCGTTTCAATAGTAATTCAATCGTATATCATCGATCCATCCTGTGTTTCGATCGACCTTTGACATTACCTTTTAACGAATCTTTTTTTTTCTTTTCCCCCTCTTTTTTTTCCTTCGAAATAAAATTTCGCGAATATAAACGAATATTAAACGAAGCGCAAACGAGCGCGGCGGCTTATTTTCGTAAAAATATATTTCGAATATTCAAAATATATTTTGCGTATGTATATGTTACGTATGCACATTTTCTTTTTTTTTTTTTTTTTTTTTTTTTTTTTTTTTTTTTTTTTCTTTCTCTATCAGGTCTTATCAAAATTTCTAGCTACGACGAGTACGAAGAAATTACAACATCGAGATTGTTATATTTTTAAAAGAAAAAAAAAAAAAAAGTGTAGGTGATTTTTAAAAATTATCCTTTTCCAGGATAAAAATGAGATAAGCTTAGAATAAGAATCCGATTAATCTTATTAAACGAATTAATTGACGAAGTAAATTTTCGAATTTGATATATTTTTTTCTTCTTTCTTTTTTTTTTATTTATTTATTTATTTATTTCTTTTTTTCTTTCTTTTTCCATTTCGAGTTACAGTTTCAAAGGAAAATAATTAAAAAAAAAAAAAAAAAAAAAAAAAAAAAAAAAAAAAAAAAAAAGATAAAAAATAAAAAAAAAGAAAAAGAAAAAGATTGGTCGACCGTAGGCGTAAGTACGAAACGTACCTTTTACTGATCAACAGGTGTCATAGAAGACGATCTACGCGTAAATGAAGGGCAATGGAAAACGCGTTGACGTTTTAATACGAAAGAGGATCAAAGCTTTTCTATCTTTTTTTTTCTTTTTCTTTTTTTATTTTTTTCTTCTTTCTACTTGAACTTCCTTTCTATTTCCTTTTTCTCTTTTTTTTTCTTTTTTCTCCTTACTCGAATTAGACGCGAAGTCCATAACAAGTAATTTTTACGTGTCTCTTAGCCAAAAGAAAAAAAAAAAAAAATAATAAAACGCAATTCGATTCATTGCGATATGATTTTAAAAGCAAAAAGAGAAATTGTGTATTTTGTACGATCGAAAAAAAAAAAAATGAGAAAAAGATCGTATCGTAGTAAACGAACAGATAATAAGAATGAACGAGTTATCGAGACGTGAGAACGATAGTAACAACAATTTAATAATAATATTAAATATTTTATAATAATCATGAATATACTTACACGTATCCGCGAGTAATTGTGGAAGATATCTTTTCCAAAAGGCGCACTGTCTCGTTCTGATTCCGTAACCAACATCGGAATTGTTTGTATCGAGAGTGAGATACTCCTTCTTAACGGCAGTGTGAGTCGGCCAATGAGGAAGCGTCCACGAGGTCGAATCACCAATGTTTGGATCTCTATAAAGAAAAAACAAGAAAATATATTCAATGATCTTTTGGTTATCTCAATAGTGTCTATTCCGTATCAGTGTATGTAATGTGTTTATAAACATACAATATCTTATGATCTCTGAGTAATACTAAGAGAGTACAACAGACAAACAGACAGAGAGAGAGAGAGAGAGACAGAGAGAGAGAGAGAGAGAAAGTATTATCTTTAGAATACTACATATAAACGTATTAATATATTTACCCGGATTTTGCAAAATTAGCCCAGTACTTCATCATCCTTTTAGAAAGTAAGATCTCCTCTTCCGTGTATCCTTTCGTAGAGTCTAATGGTTCTCCGAATATATAATTAATTTCGTCGGCATGCATGACTCCAGTCCATTTTGGCCAAGGATTGTTCGCTGATCTGAAGAAAAAGGAAAAAAAGAAGAAAAAGAGAGAGAGAGAGAGAGAGAGAGAGAGAGGGGAGAGAAAAAAAACAGAAGAAGAAATAAAGAAAAAGAATGAGTGATAAAAGAAGATAAAATTACGAGAAGTTTTCAAAAAGTGAAGACATTGAAAAATTCAATGAAAACATTATCATCTCATTTATAAAGATATTATACGTATATATTATTTATATTAGAAAAATATTAATCTTAATTATGGCAATATATTTAATGTTAACGATGAAAAATCGACGTGACGTGACGATATAAAAAGAAATCAATATTTTGTCCAAGAATTTCTATAATTTCAAGAAAATATTTCAATTTATTCATTGACAATATTTACGCGTAAAAATATATTTATACGTATTATTCGTTAAACGTTTCCAAATATAATATTGTATAGAACATTTTTAATGATTGTTATGAATAAAAAGTAATATTTATTATATTGGAATGTAAACATTTGCGGCTAGCTTATGTTTATATGGAATTTTTTTCTCATTTTTATAACGAATAGAAGAATATCCTCTTAAAATATTTCGATCTATCTTTGAAATACTCCCTCTCTCTCTCTCTCTCTCTCTCTCTATATATATATATATATATATATATATGTATATATATATATATATTTATATATATACATATATGTATATGTATGCATATGTATATATAATAGGAGAAGAAAAAGAATCCACCGTTATTTTGATGTAGCTTTAAAGAGCTACTTGGGTTAAGAGGCTACTCGAGAAGCTCATCGTGAATTATGATGATGATGATGATGATGATGATGATAATAATAATAATAATAATAATCGTTGAATCGTTGAAAAGCATAGTTGGTTTTACCTGTGCTTGTAGTAGTACATGTAGACGGTATTGTCAGTGTCGGCGTATCGGCCGGCAAATTCATTGACGTTGCAGGTGAATTGATAATCGCCTACGAGCTTATCAATGGCATCCCGATTGATGTCGGGATCCTCTGGATGAAGCCAATCCGTATATTCGTATATAATAGCATTACGTCCTATTTGATTAACGTAAGGATTCAATTCCGAGACGGCGTTGACAAATTGTTCTCTAGTAACTTTAACATCCTCGGTACCATCAATTCGAAATAATTCGGTAAGATAATATATGATAAAGTAAATCCCTTCCTCGGTGTTAGAGCCCATTAGGATATTGGCCTTTTTAAATGAGGAACTGGCCAATGAACGTTGTGGGGTTTCATCAAGAAACGTCCCGTCGATAACAGGTACAAATGGAAATTCGCATATGCCCAATGTACCCCATTCGCTTTCAACCAAATCTTTTGAATCCTTAACGATTAGGCAATCGATTACCTCTTGCAAGTTATTGCGATCGTGTGGGCAACCAACGGCTTCCGCTAACCTGATACCTCGTACTATCGATTCCTCTCGTGAGATTATAGCCCAGGGGGCTGTCGCTGAACCCGATTGCATTATCGCCTGATTGAAGAGGTGCCTAAAAAAGTCAAGCAACGAGAAAGAAGGAGAAGTCTTCTTTTTCTTTCTTGTACTTTTTATCTATCTATCTATCTATCTATCTATCTATCTATTTATCTATCTATCTATATCTTTCTTTTTATCTATTTTTCCTTTTTCTTTCTTTTTCTTTTTTTCTTTCTTTTTCTTTCTTTCAAGCCTGATCTAGCGATGATGAGTAATACCTGGACAATGGCGAAAGAAGGTGCATCGAAACGGACACGGCTCCTGCACTTTCTCCAAATAGCGTTATGTTGTCGGGATTACCACCGAATGCACCGATATTGTCACGTATCCATTGGAGTGCCATTATTTGATCAAAGAGACCGGCATTACCTGGTACGTCTGATGTCCCGAAATACAGAAAACCTAAACTCGCGAGTCTATATTGCATCGATACGAGAATAATATTCTCCTCGGAGACCAACGTTTTGTGATCGTAAACGTCCAACGTTGCTGTGCCGGAATAGAAACCACCTGAAATTATTATCAAATTGATTAGTTATTATAGAACATGATAAAAATGACAAATATATATGAAAAGAATTTTAATTGATTTTAATTGATTATCATTCATCATCATTATTATCATTATTATTATTATCATTATTATTATTATTATTATTATTATTATTATTATTATTATTATTATTAGTATTATTATTAAGAAAGAAATATAGTCAATTAGAGGTACTCACCTCCAAATATCCATACCATGACAGCGGCGTTAGTAGGCCTTGGACGTGGTGCTACCACGTTAACGTAAAGACAGTCTTCGCTCAACGGTGTGTTTGGATTCCACATGGTGGCACCTGAAAAATCCCCGAACACCGTGTCGAGAATTTGGACGCAACTGTTTGGCAAAGTTGTCGTATTGAGAACACCGTTCCAACGTTCGGCCGGTCTTGGATGTCGAAATCTTAATGGTCCTGTATATTAAAAATATATAAAACGTATCGCAAATAAAATAAATATTTAATTTCAAATAATTCACATAAAACAAACAAAAAAAAAAAAAAAAGAAAGAAAGAAGAAAGAAGAAGATCATATGTGAGATAAGAAGATGATTTACCTACCCAAAGGTTTTTGCGCATAAGGTATGCCTAACCAAGCATCGACCTCCTTTCCAGTCGTTGCCGTTAATGTCTTTCCTTTGACCTTGCCTTTTCTGGTTTGTACGATCAATGGATCATCGTTAGGATTCGAACTAAATGCCTCCGCTCTTGGATAATGTTGTTCGTCCTGTCGAAAATTTTTCACCTCCTCGTGTGATAATTCAGCATGATGTCTGCTTCTATGGGATAGCGTACACCAACAGATGTCGAGTTGAACGAGGAGCATGGCGAGACTTAGCAGCAACAGTGCTTCGACTCTTGGAAATGAACTACGACTTCTTGGCATCGTGTCCTCTCCTAAAGATGCCCGGGGATCCAAAAAAAAAAAAAGAAAAAAAAAAAGGGAAGAAAAGAGAACATT
>NC_062196.1:6539687-6542187 GCF_912470025.1 Vespa velutina
TTGAACAAAATTACTCGCGCGCTGAGTAAAAATTTTCTGAGGTTATTAATGAACGAAATGAAATTAAATAATAATGGAATAAATAAATCGTTCGTTCGTTCGTTCGTCGAAGTGATCGTTTATTATCGAATTTTTATGAAAGTGAATTTAATTTTGTTATTTTGCTTTTTTAACGAAGAAAACATAAATAAGTAAAAAGAAGAAGAAATATTTGTTAAAAGAAAAATTATTTGCACACCGTTCAGAATTACTCAACTGATAATTTGTGATTAAGAAGGGTATGAAAAGAAAAATGAATCAGCTGATTGTCAAAGTGATTATTATTAGAATATTTATGAGAGTGAATTAATTGTTGTTCTTTGTAAAAAAAAAAAAAAAAAAAAAAAAAAAAAAAATATTATAATATTATTATAATATTTTAATTATTAATTATTAAATAATAATAATAATATTATTATTATCATTATTTAAACAAATTACTTGATTTTTTGGTTAGTACTGAAATAGAAGAAGAAACAAATCGGCCGATTGTAAAAGTGATCGCGTTATTCGAATTTTTTGCAAATTGAATTAATATCCTATTGATAAAATAATAATGAATTATTTTCTATAATTTTGTATTGTATTTCTCTCTCTCTCTCTCTCTCTCTCTCTCTCTCTCTCTCTACGCCTTTAAATATTTCCCTTCGTAATGAATAATTTCATAAATTTCGAGGGCGTACATGCGTATATATTTATACGTACGAATGAAACGACTGATTTGATCTATCATAGTTTTATCGGACGTGTCGTTAGGACACGACGTTTCATAAATGACATATACATACGAAGATTCACGTTGATTAGGCACTTCCTTCTACGTGTATAATCGTGCGTGCGTGCGTGCGTGCGTGCGTGCGTGCGTACGTGAGTGCGTGCGTGCATAAATGCGTCGATATGTTCCGTACATTATTATATCCTATAATGTACGGAAATATTTGTACGTACCAATCGACGTACAAGTATTTAAATAATACATTAGATCGATCATAATTATTAATATTATTTTTCAACGGAGCTTCACGTTAATTTCAATTAAAGATAGAAAAAAAATGTTTCATTGATCTTAGGGGAGGGGAGGGTCGTGGTGAGGTGGAAGGGAGGGAGGGGGGGGGCAGGGCGAAGCAAAAGAGTTTTTTTTTTTTTTATCCTCTTTATCGTAGTACGAAAAAGAAAAGTCACGTGTGTTAATTTTTTTCTTTATTTTTCTTTTTTTTTCTTTTCTTTTCTTTTCTTTTCTTTTCTTTTTCTCAAACGAATAATATTCATTGAACAATTAACACTGAACGAGCTAACGTAATGAACGATATTAAAATAAACGAATAAAAAGGGATATTGAAATATAACTTCTGGACACAATTATATTGGATATATTATCTTATAAATATATCGTTCTCTTTTAAATAAAATAAAAAAAAAAAATATTTCTTTATATAATATATACGGTCATTTTTTAAATTATATCTTTTTCTTTTCATTTGTCTCGTTTCTCCCGCTGAAGCAAAGATAAATTTTTTTGCTTTCATAGTTCCTTCAAAGGAAAGAAAGAAAGAAAGAAAGAAAGAAAGAAGAAAACACAAACAATGTAGAAAAGAATAATGGAAAAAAAAAGGAAAAAAAAAGAAAGAAAAAAGAGACTAACGTTTGACTATCGAAGGTACTCACTCTCTCTCTCTCTCTCTCAGTGAGCACTTAGAAAGCTACTACGCTCTCTATCTCATTTTCAGTCTTCCAGTTTAATCCAACAAGTGTCACTCGAGCTATCCGCGTATCCACGATTTCCTTTCGTTCGCGGTAGACCTCGTCAACAAAATCTTTCAGAGTGCACTTAAGAGAAACATGTAGAGAGAAAGAGAGAGAGAGAGAGAGAGAAAGAGAGAGATATGTATGAGATTACAGTATAACTGTGATACCAACCAAGCGTATTTACTCTGAAACGTATGAAACTAACAAGACAAGGACATAGAAATCGGTGAACCGATTGTTAATTTATTTCTAACATTTCTAACGAGCAAAGAACGATACGTGTCTACTGTGAAACTACTAACTATCAAGCTAATCTCTCTAACTCGAGAGATGTGTATATGAGAGAGAAAGAGAGAGAGAGAGAGAGAGAGAGAGAGAACATCTTGTGAAAGTTAGTTGTTCCTTCTATCACAGTGACATTATCACGCAAGTCGCAATGTACGAGATGATCTCGATAAGGAATAAATTTTGTCTAAAACTTAATTAGAATTTACCATGAGAATTAAGATTAATCTAATTTTAATTTCTTCTTCTTCTATTTTTTCTTCTTTATTTATTTATTTATTTATTTATTAATGTTGATCAATTTATGTCAATTTATTCCTTCATGTCAATCAAAATTGTTAATTCTTCTTTGTAATCCTACGTAAAACTGTATCCTTTTTTTTCTTTTTTTTTTTACGAATCAATAGAAAAGATTACGTCGATAGAGGGT
>NC_062196.1:6552187-6559687 GCF_912470025.1 Vespa velutina
AAAAAAAAAAGGGAGGAAGTAAAGGGAGGATAAGGGACACGTCCTTCGAATAATCATAAAAGTACAAGTGGAAATTGAGCTACTGATGATGATGCTTTTAATGATATCGTATATTTCCATTCTTCTCTCTTTCTCTTAATTCTTATCAATTTTATTTCTCTCTCTCTCTCTCTCTCTCCCTATTCATTCTTATCAAATCTTTCTTTCTTCATTCTTATGAACTCTCTCTTTCTCTTCTTCCTTATTAAAATTTTCTCTGTCCCTCTCTCTCTTTCTCTTTTTCTCTTTCTCATCAAATTTCTCTCTTTTTCTCTCGCTCTCTCTTCATTCTTATCAAATCTTTCTTTCTTCGTTGTTATGAACTCTCTTTCTCTTCATTCTTATTAAAATTCTCTCTCTCTCTCTCTCTCTCTCTTTGTTCTTATGAAATTTTTCCTTCTTTCTCTCTCTTTCTCTCTCTATCTTTTTTCCTTGTTCTTATTAAATTTTTCTCTCTTTCTCTCTCCTCTATCTCTCTTTTTCAGTATACTCTTCTCATCGTCGCACATTGAACCATGCTCCTTCCTAGTTACATGCGAATATCTTATCGCTCTAAACTCCGGTTGCAGCAAAAATATAGCAAGTTCACAAGTACGCTCCTAATCCTGGAATTTCTAATAAGTACGAGCGTTCCACTTTTGGAATTCATTTCGAGAACGCCCGTTCGCTTAAACGCGTCTAATGAATTTGGACCATCCGGCTTGCGTTGTGTGCATTATCATTTCTCTCTCTCTCTCTCTCTCTCTCTCTCTCTTTCTCTCTCACACACACACACATACGCGCGCGCACGAACTTTTCTCATATCGAATTATTTTCCTTTGACAATAAAAAATAAATAAATAATTAATCATTACCAATTAATAAATAATAATTATTTATATACGAACGTAATGTTTTTGTAATAAAAAAAAAAATATATATATATATATATATATTTCTCAACTCGTAAAGTGCATAAATATATATATTCTCAATTAGATTTGACGACTCAATGATATTATCGATCGATAATATCATTTGCGTAAGTACGTAGATATTATGATTATAGTTAACGAGTAAACAAATGCGATTGCCTTTGACTTTGAACTTTGACGATGAAGAAATGAGGATGATCAGAGTTAATGTTATCAGGACGAAAGACCCGTCGATGGATCGTCTTTAGACTCGAATCAGTTCGGAAGTACGTAAATAAATAACTAGATACGTACATACATACATACATACATACGTACATACGAAAAAGCTCTTCAAATCAAATCGTTTTTTATATACTTATCTATGTAAGTACTTATATAGTATATATTCGTTTCCTTTCTCTATCAATATATATATATATATATATATATATATATATGTATATATGGACAGAAGAAAAATAATCTTTTAAGAGAAAGCTAGAAAAGGCACGAAGAAAGAAAGCAAAGAAACGAACGGAAAATATAAGAAGAAAAATTGAAGCTGATAAGATGACATAGATAGATGAAGTAGAAGAAGGAAAAAGAAAAATATATTTATATATGCGTATGCAATTTTTCTTTCTTTCCGTACAATACATAAGTACGTACGTATATATACAAATACACATATACACACGTAGATACATACATACGTATACACATATGTAGATACCTATAGGAATTGTTTACAGTCGAAGATTTATTTACTCGAGCATATAATTCTCCTATAACGAAAATTTCTAATCGGTCGATCCATTCCCACTAAAGTGATGCTGCTGGTTTCTCTCTCTCTCTCTCTCTCTCTCTCTCTCTCTCTCTCTCTTTCTTTCTTTCTATACGAATCTCTTGTGTAAACTCGTGGCAAACCGACGGAGAAATCAAACGTTATTGTTGTCCACGAGACAATGGGCGTTATACATGGGTCTCATTATTACGTATCGAGGACAGGATCGCAAATGATTTCGTGAAGTATAAATGATTTCACGATCACGAAAGATCATTGAAAAGAGAGAGAGAGAGAGAGAGAGAGAGAGAGAGAGAGAGAGAGAGAGAGAGAGAGAGAGAGAAAGAGAGAGTCAGAGGGCAAACGGGAGAGTGGGTGGCAGGTGGTAAAGGGGTATAGAGAGAAGGAAAATTATTTTCAAGCATGAAGAAAATTGATTTACCATTGATTTGAATTTCAAATGCATCATAGTGATCTATATATATATATATACATATATATACATACAATACTACATTTTATTTTCTACCTATAAATATTTTATACCTATCCAATTATGTAATACCTATATGTAAGTATTATTATTCCTTTTTTTTTTTTTTCCTTTTTTTTTTCTTTTCTTTTTTCTTTTTTTTCTTGTTTTTTTTTTAGAGGTACATCATATACATATTTTTGCATATAATCGATCGTCAGTTTTATCCGAATTTTCTTTGTTTTCTTTTTCTTTTTTCTTTTTTTTTTTTTTTCTTTTTTTCTTTTTTTTTTTTTTTTGGCCTTTTTCAACGATCAAAAAACTTTCAAAGAGAAACGATTGAATTAACGATTTATACAAAATTAATTGATGCGTATCATCGAACGTATTATATCTGTTAATTGCTTTTTAATTAATACTTGTAACTTCCTCTTCTTCTTCTTCTTCTTCTTCTTCTTTTTCTAATGTTTATTTATTTATTTATTTCTATGTATTCCCATTACAAAAAGTTCATTAGAAGTAAGAAATGGGGATACTTTAGAGATTAAACGCTTTTCATCATTTTAAACAATACACGTAAACGTTTAAATGCACGAAGGGCTATCGTTTTCCTTATCTTTCTCTTTCTCTTATTTTCTTTCTTTCTTCCTCTCTCTCTCTCTCTCTCTCTCTCTCTCTCTCTCTCTCTCTCTCTCTCTCTCTCTTTTCTTTTTCTTCGTTTTTTGTTTTCTTTCTTATCTCTCTGTTAAAGATCATTAAAGACCGTTCACAATTGCAAAAATCAAGAAAGAGGATCATTATTATCCGTTTTGTGAAAAGAAAACAATGAGGTTTATTTAATTTTCAAAAACAAAATGGAATAAGATCGTAAACATATAATCCATTGATATAGATTATGAAGAGTAATTAAAAATCTTTCCTTTGATTAAAATGAAATTAATCATAGCCTTGAAAAACTGAAATTAATTATATTCAACAAACAAAAGCAATCCACGAAATTTATTATTACTTAATGAAGAATGATTTAATTTTTAGACAAGGGGTAGAACTTTTAAAATCGATCGAAAGGATGGGTTAAAAGTTTCTAAGTGATTCACAAAAAAAAAGAAAAAGAAAAAAAAAAAAAGAAATAAAAAAGAAATAGAAAAGAAAAGGAACATCACTCCCTTAGAAACTTTCTTGTAATCTGGACAGAAAAAAGGAAAAAGAAAAGAAAAGATAAAAAAAAAAAAAAAAAAGGAAAAGATCAATCCAAAAAAGTCTCGAAAAAGGGATTGATCAATTTTTAAAATCGCCGTGAAATCTTTCGTCCTACATTGCGTTACATATAATCATGAAGGAAAAGAAAGAAATAAAGTTTCACGAAATCCTTAAACGTCGATGAAAATGTTACATCGTAAATTTTGTTTGAACAGTTGCAGTGTAAATTTTTTTTTCTTTTTTTTCTTTTTTTTTTTTTTTTTCTTTTTTTTTAACGAAACAGTGATCTCATAAATCGATGTATTACGTGGGTCGATGTATAACGCAAAGCTTTTTCTTTTTTAAATCGAATTTTTGAGAAAAAAAAAAAAAAGAAAAAAGAAAAAAAAAGTTAAAATTAAAAAATTTGCAAAACATTCAAACAATCCGTTCCAAAATTTATTACTTCAACGAATCATGACGATTGATAATTAATTTTCTCGTCGAAATTGAAATTGATCTCTAAATCATTCTATTAGAATTATGACTGAGAGAAAAAAAAAAAAAAAAAAAAGAAAAGAAAAGAAAAAAGAAAAAATAAAAAAGAAAGAAAAGAGAGAGAGAAAAAAAGAGAAACTCTCAAAATTTTAAATGATCTCATCTTAATGATAAAACATTACGATGCATCATGTAAAATCGTAATCATGTAAAACAAAATGAAATATTCATAAAGTAACATAGTTTAACGTAAAACGAAACAGATCTTATGCAAAATCAATGGAAAAATAATAATCGTCGAGGGAATAATAATTCGGGGAATGGAAAGATAGAGAGAGAGGGGGGGGGGAGATGTGGGAGGAGGGGGAGGGGGGCAGGAAGAAAAAAACAAAGAAATATGTTTTTAATCGTCGATAAAAATTTTATCGACGAATAAAGAAACTTTTCCATCTCTTTGCCCCTTCTTCCATTCGTTAGAACTTCATCATCCCCAAACTCACGAAAATGAAATAAGAGAAAAAGAAAGAGAGAGAAAGATAGAGAAAGAGAGGTATTCGGATAAGGTGGTCTGACCTCGATTCGACGCCCGACGACCTTACCTTTTTCCAGACATGGCAAAGATCGCGTGTACGTCCTAAGAAACGAAGAGAATATACATAGGTATCTTCTACTTGTCGAAAGAAAGAGAAAGAGAGAGAGAGAGAGAGAGAGGCAACCTTAAGACGACTTCCTTCGAAATTCAGGCTGCACTTTGACTTGCTTTATTCGGCTAAGGTTTAATAATAGCATCCTCCATAAAAGGCTCTCGCAAACAACTATGTGTATATGTATGTATCTGTCTATGATTATACATGCACATATATATATATATATATATATATATATATAATATGTATATATATGTATGTATGTATATATGTTTTGTGTCTGCCTGTGTCTCTCTGTCGGGCCGATCACGAAAGTCCGTGCATACTTATTAGTAGAAAGTTCCGTTGCGGAGAAGCTTTGCGGAACGATCGGCCGCTTTCGCTTATTTAACCAACCTTCCCCTTAATTCACCTCATTCGTTCCCCACAATCTTTCCCCCGATTAACCCTTCCATTTATCTATCGTACTTCTCGTTTTCTACCTTGTGTCGCAGGTGTCCATTTTACGAAGGTCTTCACAAATCTTTATATGCATTATGTATCTATATCTCTTTTCTCATGTGTATGTGTATACTAGACTTTAGTAAGAGTGAGAGAGAGAGAGAGAGAGAAAAGACAAAGTATAGGAAGGGGTTGAGACTGACCTAGAGATGTCACTGGGTTAGCGTGCCCATGGGCCATCCATAACTCCGATACCAGTGATACACACTCCCTTTTACCCTGTCATACCTTGGCATGCAGCCGTTGCAGATACACTACTGACTTTATTATCTCTCTCTCTCTCTCTCTCTCTCTCTCTTTCTTTCTTTCTTTCTTTCTTTCTTTCTTTTTTTCTTTCTTTTTCCCTATTTCTTTTTCTAATTCTTCTACTTATTTTACCTCGATAATTACGATCGTAAATTAAATTCCACTGAAGTTATATATTCGTATTAATCTTCAATTCCCCATTGTCACGATTTATTGAAGGAAGGAAGGAAGGAAAAAAAAGAAAAAGAAAAAGAAAACTTTTTTTTCAGGATGATTCAACGTTTTAGGCTGATCATTTTTTCTTCTTTTCTTTTTATCTTCTTCTTTTCTTTTGTTTCTCTTTCTTTCTTTCTTTCTTTCTTTTCTTTTCTTTTCTTTTCTTTTCTTTTCTACTTTTTTTTTCTATTGATTAGCGAAATCGAATTCATTTCTTTATTTTCCAATAGAAAATAATTATTCGTTCTTATCTTGTTAGAATTTGCTTTTTGTTTCTTGTTCGTTTCTTTTTTTTTTTTTTTTTTTTTTTTGGTTTTTCGAATTGGAAAAAGTTGGAAAGTATCGTAAGATGTAATTTTTGAATAAGGTTCCCGAATATTATTGCATTTCGTGGATGTTATTAATGGTGTTAATTCGATTATGCTAACTGAAAAGAAATAAAAATTTTGTCTTGATAAGAATGATTAAAAAATAGAAAAAAGATCGATGATGGTGAAAGAATGACCGAAATAATAATGTCTTCTATCTTTCTAAAAATCATCCCCAAACAATAAAAAAATTAATCGCTCTTACGAACGATTTATCATAAATTAGGATTAATAATTATATTCTTTAAATGATCTTCTTTTAAAATATAGACAATAATAAAGCATTAATCTTTTTACAATTGCAATTATCGCGTAATTAAATGTCGTATAATTCATTAATCTCAATAATTATTTTAATGATTGTATTAAGAGAAGAAAATTATAATAATTCTTTCTTAAATAAAAATAAATTCTTTCTATTAAGATTATGTAAAATGAAAAATGATAAAATTAGTAAAAAAAAAAAAAACAGAAAAAAAGAAAGAAAAAAAGAAAAAACAAGAAGAAAATATCAAACAAAACAAAACAAAACAAAAAATACTATTAATCATATTATAATATTTATTTAATTTATTATATCATTTTATATTGTAATATATTTTTTTTAATGAAATTCATTAGAATTATTTTATATTTTAATATATTACAGAATAAAGAAACATTTCGTAAAAATATTGTAAACAAGAAAGAGAGAGAGAGAGAGAGAGAGAGAGAGAGAGAGAGAGAGAGAGAGAGAGAAATATTCTTCAACAAGATAGAGAATAATGCATTTCTGGATAATCCGTCAGGTGGATACTGATGTATATATATATTTATATATATATATATATATATACATATTTAAATATATATACATACATATATGTATGTATCCAGAAACGTAGGATACATAAATAGGAAGGAATTTTGAGCTCGATGAATCTCGTGAATAGCAGATGTACGAATTCGTCTGGTGTATTTATCTCTCTGGTTATCGTTTCAGATATCACCTAAACGTTAAACGTCGCCCTCTAATTTTAGCATCCTGTTTTTTTCCTGACCGTCAGACAGACGGGAAACAACATCGTGATAAAACACGATAACGCCTAGATGACATTAATCTAAAGAAGGAAGGAAGGAAGGAAGGAAGGAAGGAAAGATGGTAGGATGGTAGGTAGGAAGGATAATGAAATTTTTTTTCAACGAATGAAAATCGAACTTTAACTATTCGTTAAGAACGAATTAAGTATAAGTTGGCGGGAAATTTAAAAGGTCGAAAGTACCGACAAATTTCAATGATAATTCAATCGAATCGAATCGAATCGAATCGAATCGAATCGAATCGAATCGAATCGATTCGCTTCAGAGATCAGATCGAATCGAATAAAAGGAATTTTATTTCATTTTGATCTTTCGAACGTTGAGCGTTAAAGCTAAGAGAATTAATAGCCGCTAAATTAAACGTTTTAATTTAGAACGATGGTGATAGTATTGATGAGGAGGAAAAAGGAGGGGGGGGCTAGGGGGGAGGTGGGAGGTGAACCAGGTGGTATCGGTAAATGCGCTTATGCTCTTCGTCACGTTTCGTTCTATTCGTATTATAAGATTTCATTAATCACAATAAAACCTTCTTCGTACGTTCGATAGTTTAAATATTGTGTTATACTCTTATTAT
>NC_062196.1:6567187-6569687 GCF_912470025.1 Vespa velutina
TATTATTATTATTATTATTATTATTATTATTATTATTATTATTTCCTTTTCTTCCTCCCCCCTCCCTTCTTTTGAAATGCCATCTTCTTGCGGAAACTATTCATTTTTTATACGTCTTTTCTTCGAATCCATTACTGTATATATTTATGTGTGTATATATATATATATATACACAAAACTGAACAGATGATTTTTACGAATGGAACAACCTTTTTAAAATTGGACTGAACGAATTGATGTTTTTTTTTTTTTTTTTTGAGAAGTCAGTAGAATTACTAGATGAGGTATAAGAAAAAAATTTCAATTACGAAAAGAAAAAGTGCAGATAACTTTTCACGATTCTTCTTTCTTTCTTTTTTTATATCTGTTTTTATACCTTTCGATGCCTATCATTTGTTTTCATATCAACCAATTTTAATTATATATATATGTGTGTGTGTGTGTAAATTCATTCTCTTTCAAAGATTCGAGATCTTGATGGAAGCTGCGATATGATAGGATTTTTTTTTCTCTTCTAGATTAACAAGCGGCTATTTCTAAAGAATGGCACCATTCTTTTATCTTTAACGATCGCATGTAGATAATTATTTGTCCCTTAGAAACGATATATTATTTATCTATCATAATTCTTATATTATATTTCAATTAAATTTATCGTCATTTTAATTAGGAAAAGAAAACAAAAAAATAAATAAAAAGAAAACGAAATGGAAGAAAAATGTTATATATGTAACCACTCATCCCTCTCTCTCTCTCTCTCTCTCTCTCTCTCCCTCTCTGTCTATTTACTTGATCAGTATTTTAATTAATTAATATTAAGTATTATTGTAAAATAAATGATCAATATATATATATATGGACGAATATCTCGGTCAGTATTTATAATAAGTACGTAATATAAATGTTCAATACAAATAATTAAGCGATTGAGTTAAGCGTTTATGAGTATTATCATAAATACTATTTATCATAAATTATTATATTTATTAATATTATAATTAAAATACTGACATTTTCTTTTTTCTTCTTCTTCTTCTTCTTCTTCTTTTTTTTATTTTTATTTTTATTTTCTTTTTCTTTTTCTTCTTTCCTTTGATTTAGAGTTCAGTTTCGTCGTAATATACATAAATTTAAAAAAGAAAAAAAAAAGGAAAGAAAAGGAAAAAAAAGAGAGAGAGAGAGAGAGAGAGAGAGAAAGGGAGAAAGAAAGAAAGAAAGAAAGAAAGGAAAAGAAAAAGATAAAAAAAAGAAAAAAAAAAAGAAAGAAAGAAATTAAGATACGATAATCGAGATGCACAAAATTTTACTCGATGAATCCAATTTATTCGATGCATTCTTACGTGCTACTCGAAAGAATGTAGCTCTTGCTGGTTTAAAGAAAATCCGCGCGAAGTGTCCTCTCTCTCTCTCTATCTCTATCTATCTATCTATCTATCTATCTATCTATCTCTCTCTCTTTCCTCGAATAACCAACTCGAGATTCGGGTGTATAGTATGAAACGGTCGATCGATATCTACTCGAAAAGTCGGCAAATAACTTTAGGTCAAGCATCAGGCCACGAAAAATAACTTGTTCGAGGGGTTCAAGATGAGTACATGTAAAGTCGGGGTTTTCTTCGTTAACTCGTGTATCATCGAATTTTTTCTATCTCTCTTCTTCCCCTTTTCTCTTTCTCTCTCTCTCTCACTCTCTCTCTCTCTCTCTCTCTCTCTCTTTCTGTCTTCCTTTTTTTATTTTAAATCTTTTACGTATTATTACAAAAAAATGATACATTTCATTCTTAATTCAAATTAAAGATAGAAATTCGATTAACAATACTTTTCAATAAGTTTTGAATTTAATGTTAACTTTTGTACGATTTAAATTTTGTTTCTTATAGTATAAAAAAAAAAAAAAAAAACAAAGAAGAAGAAGAAGAGGAAGAAGAGGAAGAGGAAGAAATTGAAAAAAAGGAAGAAAATATTTTTTAATGTATCAAAACCTGATCCAAGATATTGATACAACAACTGTAATTATATTAATTGTAACTTGTAAATTGTTATATATGAAAGATAAGAAAAATGATGACGATCGTTTATGTATTACTTTTTGACACTTTAATAGATTCTTTTTAAAAAATATCTCTTTTTTTTATTTTTTTTTATTATTATTTATTTAAACAAAAAATTACTACGCAATTACCAAGCAATTGCAAATTATTAAGCATATTGTACAATTTGTATTTAATATCTATAATGTATTACATTGTATTAAAAATATATTTGTAAAAGTTACATCATAGATTTTTAACGTCGTTTCAAATAAGAGAGAAATATTTAGAAAATTTTTCATAATGAAATGACATTTTTTTCTTTCTTGCTTCTTTTCTTTTTTTTCTTTTTTTTCTTTTTTTTCTTTTTTTTTTTTTTTGTCCTTTTTAAAAGCCTTGAAAAAAATTTATTATAATGAACCTAAATATTTCAGTGGCTATGTAGAGGTTTAGAATTGAAGGAAAAAAAA
>NC_062196.1:6574687-6579687 GCF_912470025.1 Vespa velutina
GAACCTTGAATTAATCGTTGCTTCATCGAGCTCTCTCTCTCTCTCTCTCTTCTATTTACGCCCCCCTTTTTAGTTTGACGAGCATTCAGAAAGCCCATTTCGCTAGCGCTTTCAGATAAAGCACGAGTCTTTCGAAAAATCTCCAACGTGTGCGTAGTTGTAATCGTCGTCGTCATCATCGTAGTTAGCCAACCTTCTTTCTACCTTTCTCTCTCTCTCTCTCTCTCTCTCTCTTACCCCTTTTCTATGACATCTACCTACGAGAGGAACGGGAGAGAGAGAGAGAGAAAGAGAGAGAGAGAGAGATAGAATAGAAGAACTTTATGTTTCATCAAACGATTCATTCTCGACGCAAATGTATGTCCCATTTCTGTGTCACGTAGAACCAAAAAAAAAAAAAAAGAAAAAAAAAAGGCAAAAAAAAAAAAAGAAAGAAAAAAAGAAATAAAGGGAGGAAAAAATCCATTATTTCTCTCCCTCTCTCTCTATCTATCTATCTATCTATCTATCTATCTTTCTTTCTTTCTTTCTTAGTATAAAATATATACGTAAGTATACGTATTATAATAAATCTCTAATTGCGGCGGCAAGGTATATACTGATAAAAAATATTAGATATTTCGAAGAATGCGAAAGACGATGAAGCAACGACGTTAGCTAAAACTCCTGCAGTTTCTTCGATGGACTCCCGTCACGCGATATTCACCGTTGGAATAGCATTAACTTGTCGTACATCTATGTATATATATATATATATATATATACGTATGTATGTATATATATATATATATATTCTCCTTACCCCTTTTACTTCCTACCCCCTTTTTGGTTGAAACCCCTCCCACGTTACGTTAAACTCGTAACATACATCGACGTACACGTGCGAAACAAACGTCAAGTCGCTCTCTAACACGATGAAGAGAAAGTCCTAGGGATAGGACTAGGATAGATTAACCCGGTTAGATAAGAATCTACGGCGAACGGTGCCGGTTTAATGGAGGTTCTAGAAGGTGAGCGCAGGTGTTAGTGGGGATGTTAGTGTCGGTAAGTCTACGGGATGGTTTTGCGGATATATATTTTATCCCTTTAAAAAATTAACAGGACATTTTCGTCTCTCTATTTCTTTATTTCTATCTCTCTTCCACTCTCTTTCTCTCTCTCTTTTTCTCCTTTTAATATTATATATATATATAATATACATGTCCGTAGATATCTGTATCTATATATTATTTCTCCAAATATATCTGTTATCACTCGACGATAAACGATTGGTCAGTTTCAAAGCATACAGAGAACAACTCGATTAGATATAATTTCAAATATATTACGATTATAATTGATCGATCAAACTTTTAAACGATCCATCGATCAACTCATTTCATTCCTCGTGATATTCTTCTTCATCATCATCATCTTCTTCTTCTTATTATTATTATTATTATTATTATTATTATTATTATTCATTTTCTTTTTCCTCTTTCCTTCTTTATATTTTTTTTTTCTTCCTTCTTTTTTTTTTTAGAATACCTTTTAGGTACCATTTGTTGTAAGGCATGAGTCACCCTACACATATATATATATATATATATATATATATATATATATATATATATAAAGAGAGAGAAAGGGAGAGAGCATCGTTCCAAACGATTAGCATCTCTTCATTTCGTTTTAACTTTCTGGCACGTCGTCCAATTTCTCCCCCGGCCTAAGAGATTTATGAATATTGCACCGTGCTTGCCAAAAGGTGCGACCTTTTCCTTTTTACGGGCGTTACTGAACCGAGCTTACCGGTGCAAACCGTCTGTCGCATTTTAATTATTAATGTTCGTATAGTATATCGGTTTTATTTCTCTCTCTCTCTCTCCCTCTCTCTTTCTCTTTCTCTCTCTCTCTCTCTCTCTCTTTCCCGTTCGTGAAAATCGTACATTCAGTTCTCGTATCGCCTACCTTTTCCCAATCCTCCCTTTCCACTTTCCTTCTCCTCATCCCCTTCTCCCTCGCCATCCTACCCTTACGGTATACCTACATATATATATACCCAACGTGTATATGGACTTTAAAAGAATTCTTGGAGAAATTGGGTTATGGCAGGAGAAACACGTTGCGCTATTGTGACGCGTTGCAGTTCGCTGGTGCATCGAACGTTGTATATCCCCCTGTACGTGTTTAAAACTTTGCATTTATGTATGTATGTACGTATATATATATATATATATATATATATATATATATGTGTATGCATGTATCTATCTATCTAATCTATCTGTCTATGTATTTCTGTGTGTATTTGTATATGTATGTGTGTGTGTATTATCTGCATACTTCATGATCGAGATTTTTTGGCAAGGTCGGTATCAACCTTCCGTCGTCTTTCTATTCGTATTCTATTTATTACTTTCTTATCGGCAAAATTTCGAGAGGTAGATCTAAAAAAAAAAAAAAAGAAAAAAAAAATGAAAAAAATTGATGGCTCATCGAGAAATAAAGTTTCGCGATAACGACAGTATGGATAAAAGTTGTCGTTGAATAATAATGAGAAATTTGATGTTTTAAATAATATCACGAGTTAGAGATCTCGCCTATGAAAGGTAATTAAATGTTATAAGACTAATTTATTTCTATATTATTTCAAACTTTAGATATTTTTCACTTCACATTTTCTTCGCTCCTTCTTGCTTTTTTATTTTTACTTTAATTTTTTCTCTTTCTTCTCCTTTTCTTTTTTTTTTTTTTTTTTTTTTCTTCTTTTTTCGTTCATTGCTTCTTCCTGTCTTTCGTTAATACTGTCTTGCGATTTATTACATTCCTTTCTTCTTTTTTTCTTTCTTTTTCTTTTTTTTTTTGTTTCTTTTTTTTTTGTTTATTCCTTTCACTTCTTACTTCTTTTATTCGTCGAAGAATACCAATGTCAAACAGATTTCGTAGGATTAAAGTTCATTGATAAATCATTGCAATATAAATGTGTGTGCGGTGAAACGAAATTTTGGGATATTGAAAATTTCCTAAAAGAAATCTTCGTCGAGCCGTTTATAAGAGCAAGACGAAAAGGAGATCGAAAGTATCGTCTAATCTGTAACCTCTATAGTACGGGGGAAAAAAAATGTGTTGGTTAATTGGTGCAAAGGTTCGTTAGCGTAGAGCTACGTAATAATTAGTAGTTAAGGTTCGATGTGGCTCGACGAGCGTGGGTTAACACGAAAGTTACAACTTGCATATGTATGTATACATATATATATATATATATATATATATATATATATATATATATATATATCCATGCATGTATATATGTATGTATGCATGCATGCATGGTGCATATGCGTTGCACAGTGTAATATCGAACAACGATATTGTTTCGAATAGCCGATTAATCGAGCACGTAAATTTGACTCTCTATCTATCTCTCTCTTTCTCTCTTTTTCTCTCTCTTTTCTCTCTCATTCACTCTCATTCCTTTTTTACTTATAAGCGTACGATCAACGTGCCAACATAACGACAAAAAATAATTTTCTACTTTTTCCCTCTCTCTCTCTCTCTCTCTCTCTCTCTCTCTCTCTCTCTCTCTCTCTCTCTCTCTCTCTCTCTCTCTCTCTCTCTCTCTTCCCACCTTTAAAGATATTTTTAATCGCGGTCGCTCAGAAGATCGATCCCAAGTTCTTCCTCGTTGAAAAAAAAAAAAAAAAAAAGAGAGAAAAAAAAAAAAGAAAGAAAGAAAAAAATATTTTTTTTTCCTCTCCATTCCTGGCCTTCCTTTACTCCCCGCTCTCCCTTTTTTCATATTTCCTACTAGGGAACGATAATTCGAGCTATAAAAAACCATCGAATAATTTCGAAAAGAACATCGAACAACCGGAGAACTCGATTGATGATCCTTAGACAAACATAAACACGTGAAAGAAAACTTTCGTTATCCAGATCGAATTTATTAATCGATACATATATATATATATATATATATATATATATATATATATATATATATATACATAAAAATGTCTAAAACTTTATTATATTTTCAAGAAAATTTCTCAACCAGTATTCAATCTTCTTTTCTCTAATGAAAATATGTGTGAATTTGTCCAAACGATATGAGTGTCGTTCTTTCTCTCTCTTTCTCTCTCTCTCTCTCTCTCTCTCTCTCTCTTTATCTCATATGTAGACACACACGATTAACGCCGCATTGATTCGTCCACCGAGTGAGAAATAGTCGGGGACAGGGGGAAATTCATAATTGTGGAATCGAGCGTAGTTGGGTCACGGGTCCTATTTTTAGCTGGTTCTGATTGTGAGTTCAAACGAAAGCAAAGGCCACCTGTGTGTATCCAACGTTTGCTTTACGCTGTCGCTTTATTGTCTGCTCTCTTCACTACCTTTCTACCTTTTTATCTCTCTCTCTCTCTCTCTCTCTCTCTCTCTCTCTCTCTCTCTCTCTCTCTCTCTCTCTCTCTTTCTCTTTCTCTCACTCACAACTTCTTTTTACCATCCACCCCCGTTAACAAAATGTTCCTCCCTTTTCAAGAAACACCCTATGGCCTCATCCTCGTCTCTCTCTCTCTCTCTCTCTCTCTCTCTCTCTCTCTTTTTTTTTCTCTCTCCGTCCAAGAAAAGACTCCATCGTTGTCATCAACCAGCTCGTTGCTTTAGTTACAGTCATTTTCTTTACAGAGAGTTTCAAGATTTTCTTCGTCTCATTCGTGAAATTTTTCTCTCTCTCTCTCTCTCTCTCTCTCTCTCTCTCTCCTCTCTCATTCTCTTTATATTGCTTTTTCTTTTCTATTTGTTTCTTTCTTCCTTTTCTTTGTTTTTTTTTTTTTTTTTTTTTTTTTTTTTTTTAGTAGACATATTTAATCGATAAATTTATTAAATTAAATTAAATAAAATAATAATAATAATAATAATAATAATAATAATAATAATAATAATAATAATAATAATAATAGCATTATACGTAACAAGTCCAAGATCGAATGTATGGAGGAATGCATTCGATAAAGGTA
>NC_062196.1:6592187-6594687 GCF_912470025.1 Vespa velutina
AAATAATAACAATAAAAATTTTATGCAAATCACAAATGAATCTAATCTAATAACACGTTTATATACTTATTTCAGAAATATGATTCGTTCGATCGTAATATACTCTGTGATTTTAATTTTTTCTCATGTTTTCGCGCATGAACAGGAAGAAAATTATGATGATGATGATAATTTAAAACCTTTCTTAGAAAAATTTAAGAACGTAATGAGAACAGGAAATGAATCTCTCAAAATACCTGTGTTCGATCCGTACGATAGAACGGAGGAAACACTTCACGTTAATTTATCATATATTACGTAAGTTTTAATTTGTAAGATATTTTAGAAAAAAAAAAAAATAATAATAATAATAATAACAAATAAATAAATAAATTGTTTCACAAATTTTGTAAAAAATTCTTCTCCCTTGTAAGTGCTGATACAAATTTAAAAAATCTTCATATGACCGGTCTATCGGATTATCAGGTCAAAGAGGGTAAATTCATGCTAATAGGATTACAGATTAAAGTAGCATTCCATTGGGAAGAAATCGTTACAAAATCTGAATATGATATTAATGGGACCGCAGCTAACAAATATCCGATTTATGGAAAGGGTAAACTCGTGTAAGTAATTTTATCGAACGTCTCACGAATATCTACAGATGGTAATATAGAACTTTGTACGATCGATAAATATTATCAGTCGATATTACGACAATTTAATTTTTCTTACGTTGGATATCGTTTGTTGATTATAATACAATATCATGTTTTAAAATATTCATTAACCTAACTCAATTTTTTTTTTTTTTTATTTTAAACGACATTTTAGTGGAATAATTAAAGGTTTGGATGTTACTTGCAACTTACACATGCGCTTGAAAAAAAACAAATTAGAAGTATCGAGTATTACATCGACCGTAAATTTGGAATCACTTGATGTAAGTTTTTTCACTAATTAATTTTGTAAGACCGAACAAAAATGTTATATAAATAATTTAACTGTCATGGGTCGAAGTACGAAGTTTAGAAAATTTACTCGTAATTGATAACGTAAGTCGATAATCTTAGTCGATAAGGTAGGTCGATAATGTTAGTCGATAAGATAGGTCGATAAAGTAAGTCGATAAAGTACGTCGATAATGTACCGACTGAACACAAACAAATAATTATTTCGTCATTCTTCTGTACCGATAATCGATATTCATTCTTCTTTTCTTTCTTTCTTTTTTTTTTTTTAGTTAAAAGCAACTGGACTATATAATGACGAAAAACGTTCGGAAGAAGTAAGTAAAAAGATATCTGAAAAGGCACCGGAAATTATTCGAAAATATCCAGTACAAGCAGGAATAATAATGAGCGAAATCACATTGAAAAAAGTCAATGAAATTATAGGTAACAAATCTCTTAAAGATTTGATAGATATCATAAGTTCTTAAAAAAAAAAAAAAGAAAAGAAAAAAGAAGAGGAAAAAAAAAAGAAGAAAAAAAGAATTAGCGTCTCTTTTTCTTCTATGTATCATCTATATAGCATCCCCTTTTTATTATAATAAATACATAGATACAAATGGAAAATATGAATATGAAGAAAAATTCTTATACCCCGATCCGATCCTTTGCCCGAAGATATTTCTCAACGATTAAAATAATGAGTAAAATAAAAGATAAGAAATAAAAATGTAAACTGCGATTTTTTTCGTGGCTAGTGAAAAGGAAAATTTTGTTTTTCCACGAATTTATTAATAATTCAACGTGCTAATATTTTTCGAACGAATTTAATAGATACTTCGAAATCACGTAACGATAGAAATATTTAGTTTCCAGAGATAATATCGAATTTCCTTTTTTCCGTGAAAATTTTACAGAAAAATTTCAATATTATTCTTATTCGCGATATAACACTTTAGACGATAACGTAACGTACACTTTTGCTTTGACCATCTTTATGTGACTGTTCTACGTCAGTCATTGATTTTACGATGATATGAATTTTTTGAAAAGAAGTATTGAAATTATCCTTGAAAAAATATCATATTAAAAAAAAATTCTTCTTTTGGAAATAATTTCTGTACAAGGGGGAAAAGAAAAACGAAGCTTTTTGAAAAATTCAATAAAGTTGTTTTCTCATTTAAACTTTCATTTTTTTTTCGATTGAAAGATCTTCGTCATCGAAATCGAGTAAAAAAAAAAAAAAAAAAAAAACAAGAAACAAAAAAGAACTTTACGCCATGTACTCGCTATTCGAGTTAACGCGCTTTTTTACGATATTTTTCATCGAACGAGAGCGACAGAGAGAGAGAGAGAGAGAGAGAGAGAGAGAGAGAGAGAGAGAGAGAGAGAGAGAGAGAGAGAGAGAGAGAGAGGGAAGGAAAAAAAGAAAAAGAAAAAAATAAGTTTTGTACAGTGGCGCCCCTTGAACTTTGCGGCAAAATAGAAGAAGCTCGTAATCCCTCCCCCCTGCCCCCCTAACCACCGCACAACCAATTTTACATAGAAACGCTTGAGCGGTGTGAGTTACA
>NC_062196.1:6602187-6604687 GCF_912470025.1 Vespa velutina
TTTTTACTTCGACGATTGCTTTATTTTATTTTAACATTTGAACGTTCGCAAAAGAAGAAGAAGAAGAAGAAGAAGAAGAAGAAGAAGAAGAAGAAGAAGAATAACAAGTGAGAGAAAAAGAGAAAGAGAAAGAGAGAGAAAGAGAGAGAAAGAAAGATAAAGAAAGAAAGAAAGAAAGATAGATAGATAGATAGATAAATAGATACGGAGGAAGGAAGTAAGGAAGAACATAAGAAAAATATGATAGTCAATCTCGACATGAGGAGGTGACTGAACGTACAAGACGGCGAAAAAGAGTTTTTCTCGTGTTGGCGTCTCTGTGTGTTCGCGCGCGTCGAGTGTTTTAGTTCGTCGTACGTTCCGCGTACGTGTACGTACGTACGTACGTGTCTCTGGTGTGTGTGTGTGTGTGTGTGTGTGGTGTGTATGCGATCGCGCGCGCCTGTGTTCTGTGTGTAGTTAACGGGGAGTAAAAGAGTGTGGTAAAGTACTTTTCTTGACCGTTGTTTAAAATCTTCGTGTAAACGCCCGCAAAGCTTTCGGATATTTCTTTTTTCTCTCTCTCTCTCTCTCTCTCTATATATATATATATCTTTATTTCTTTCTTTCTTTCTCTTCGTTTCTTGGTCGCGTGTTTAACGACAAACACGCGGCACCGTCCAGGAAGAAAGGACGAAAAGAATGTGTGTGTGAAAAAGAGAGAGAGAGAGAGAAAAAGAGACACAGAGAGACAGAAGACGAACGACACAATGAAGGACGAAGACGATCGAATGCTTACTATTACCTTAAATAGTTTCTCTGATTTTTTTTTGTTTTTTTTTTTTTGTTTTTTTAACTATTAGCAACGTGTTGTCGTTGTACCGGCTTCTCGCTTAAACGTAAAATCTTTCGAAAGAAAGGAGGAGAAGGTGGAGGAACCGTTTTGTAAAACCCCGCGAAAGTTCGTTCGTTCGTTCGTTCGTTCGTTCGTTCGTTCGTGTGACGTCGACGAAATAGTAGAATAAGAATAAGAAGAAGAGAGTTCAAAAAGATGTGGCAAAGAAGAAATGGAACTAGAGTTGGGTTGGCTTTGAGAAAAGACGAGTGTGGGAAGGAAGAAAGAAATTTTCATCTTTTTCGTGTTTTTCTTTTTCTTTTTTTCTTTTTTTTTCTTTCTTTCTTTCTTTTTTTTTTTTTTTTTTTCTTTTTTTTTCGATCTTAGAAATTATTTCGTGCCGGGTCACGTGATCCCATTATTAGAGTTACGCCCGGTTTAAATTACGCGCAAAAATATCTATGCACGCGCCCGCCATTTTGTTATTGTTATTACTATTTGATATTGTTGTTGTTATTGTTGTCGTTCTTCTTCTTATTATTATTATAAATATAATTTTATTATTATTATTATTATTATTATCGTAAATTCTCATATTTATCGCAATTATTTTTTTAAAAATACTTTTTTCTTTTTCTCTCTCTCTCTCTCTCTCTCTCTCTTTCCCTCTCTCTCTCTATCGAGAAAGATTCAGAGAGAGAGAAAGAGAGAGAGAAAGAACGAAAGAGAGAGAGAGAGAGAGAGAGAGAAGAAAAAAGAAAATTATTCGCGATTGTGAAAATATTTATTAATAAAATATTAATGATATTAATGATTCTAATATAAATAATAGGAAATAGAGAATAGTGTGGATCGAAGAAAATATTTTAAGATGGCGGAATTATACGTTATGAGATTTTTCGTTCTCGTGTCTTTACACGTTATACTTTCCGGTGGAAACGAGTTGAAGGACTATTGTTCAATGCACAAGTTCGAAAATCTACCGAGTGGATTGAGATTTACGAAGGAAGTTGTAACGACCGAATACGCTAACGTTGGATCCTTCAAATCTCTTCATTGTTGTCTACGTGGCTACAGGAGCATCGAATGGTGAGTACGAATATTCAAATAACATTTATCAATTTTTTTTTTTCCTTATACATATATTATTGTCATATTTGATTTTTTTTTTTGTTTTCCTACGATAATAATATTGACGTGAAATTTTGCATACTTGATTATTTATACCGATGGAAATATTCGATATATGTATTCTGAGAAAAAAAAAAAAAAAAGATTGAATAAATAAGAAGTGCCCTTCTTATTATTTTTCTTTTTTTTTTCTCTTTTCTTTTTTTTTTTTTTTTTTCTTTCTCTCCTTCTGTCGTTCATATCGTTCGACTCGTAATGCTTACGATCAAACGGCAAGGTGAAATTTGTCATATTCATGATAAAAAGGAAGAGATCTCGTTTGAAAACATTATTCCACTTACTACAAATATATATACTTATGTACACAAATACATATATATGTATATACATACATATATTTTGTACTATGTGTTTTTTTTTTTTTTTTTTTTTTTCCTTCTTCGTTACGGATCTTTTATAATTTGTCTCATGTGCTTCTTCGCAAGCATATCGTTTTGACGACACGACAAGTAGAAGAGAGAGAGGTATATACTCTCTTTTTCTTTTCCTATCTTT
>NC_062196.1:6607508-6610008 GCF_912470025.1 Vespa velutina
TGATTTCTCTGGATTCTACGGTCTCTGTTGAGTTACACGATAGCTAATTAATTAACCATGAAGTTATTACTATAGTAAATATTTCTTTAAATTTTTCTTGGCTTATTTTTATTTATTTATTTATTTATTTATTT
The DNA here is from genome assembly GCF_912470025.1 of Vespa velutina. Lineage (NCBI taxonomy): Eukaryota > Metazoa > Arthropoda > Insecta > Hymenoptera > Vespidae > Vespa > Vespa velutina. Next base: position 6,607,643 of record NC_062196.1, read on the forward strand.
ATTTAATTAATTTATTTATTTCTTTATTTCTTTATTATTATTATTAATATTAATTTATTGTTGCCAAGAGATAAGATGGCAAAACATATCAAGTAGCATAGTAATATAACCTACGAATTTTCTCTCTACACGACAGTTAATTAATTAACCCATAAACGTATCATCTCTCTATTGTTAATTATATTTCTCAAGGGGCTAACGATATTTCTCTTATTTTTCTTTTTTTTTTTTTTTTTGTTTGTTCTTATTAACGAATAAATGAATAAATTTATTTATTTATTTATTTATTTATTTATCATTGTTAAAAGATAGAATGGCCAGATATATTTAACACAGGACAATAATAATCTACGAATGTTCTCAATTCAAATGGATAGTTAATTAATTAATCATGTTCGCGTTATTATTGTAAATTATTTTTTCTTATTAGTTATTTATTTTTTTACGTCATCTTTTCTTTTCCTTATTATTATTATTATTTTTTTTTTTTCTTATCATTGCCGAGAGATAGATAGGATAGACGAATTATACTTGATTAGTTTCACACAATAACTATCAAAAAATTTTCCCATTAGATGATTAATTAAATAATTAATCATTTAAAACGTGTTTATTATCGTAAATATTTGCACAATGCTAGTAAAACGATATATTTCTTAGTACTTTTTTTTTCTTTTTTCTTTTTTTCTTATTTGTTTTTTCTTCTATTTATTTTTTTTTTTTATTTATTTATTTATTTATTTATTTACTTATTTTCTTTTTTCCCTTGTTTTATTTATCATTGCCGAGAGATAGGATAGCAAACATACTCGGTGGCGGAATAACAGCCTACGAATTCCCTTCACTATGACCATCCTCCTCTTCCCCTCACATCCGACCCAACCTTTTTGCATACACCAAACGTACTCCCAATGGACGAGATAGAAACGTCGAGGAGCGTTTTCGTTATTTGTCATACCGTCGTCGTTCGTCGACATTTTGTCAAGAATTTTTATTTTTTATTCTCTCTCTCTCTGTCTCTCTCTCTCTCTCTCTCTCTCTTTTTTTTTACATTCCCTCTTTTTGTATTTATTTTTTTCATTTTTTCCATCCCTTTGTTTTTCGTTTTTGTTTTTTTCCTTTATATATTTCTTTTTTTATTCTCCCGATGGATTTTCCCGTTCTATGAATTTTTTTATTTTTTCTCTCTTTTTTTTTTTTTTTTTTTTTTTTTTTTTTTTTCGGCGTATCTATATAACCAAATTTTATTTACGACGACGAGAACGAACGATATCGTCGGTAAATAAAATCGACTTTAATCGGCAACGTTACGAAATAAAACTATTCTAGATACTTTATCTTTATCTTTATCTCTCTCTATCTCTCTCTCTCACTCTCTCTTATATATATATATATATATATATATATATATATATAAAATATCATAAATCGATTGCATCGTATATTAATGCGTGAAGAAATAAAAATTTGTTTATTTATCGAATGTCCAAATTCTAAATCCTTACGTATTCGTAATAAATGTAACAATGAATAAATTAATAAATTAATAAATTAATACATCGATCATATAATTAATTAAACATTTGACTAATTAATTAATATATCAATAGATCGATCAAACGATAGATCGATCAAATTTTTATTTATAATAAATTATTATAGATATAACATTTCTATATATATATATATATATATATATATATATATATATATATATATATAATTTAAAATCATTCGTATGTACGAATTGAACAAATAGTTAACATAATTTATTGGCTGATCGCTCGACGAATGTAATCATTTCTTCGTACACGTAGACGATATCCTCTCGATTTTGGTATTTTGGTGGGACGCGTGTATTTATCGTGATTGGCGTAGCCGCACAATTCGGTGCCGGCAAACGAGCCGCAAGGTTCACACGAACGAACGTAACCGAGAGACGCATACACACACACACACACACACACACACATCTATATTCCTATTCACTGGCGCGAAATTGCGCTCTCTGCATCCGACACTGCAGTACCCGAAATGCATTCGTATGATGTGTACGTGTAACGTGCGAATAAATGTGCGAGAGAGAAAGAGAAAGACAAAGAGAGAGAGAGAGAGAGAGAGAGAGAGAGAGAGAAAGGGGTTGCATTCTCTATCATTTTCTCTCTTTAATACTCATACTTTATGGGCCGTGACTCACGATCGAAAATTTGCGGCTAACATTGGTGTCGCGGCGGAAAAGCCGCTTTTCCGCTAACGTCTATGAATTTTCATTTTAAACGAAATAATTAAATGTCTCCTTTGAACATTTATTTTTCTTCTTTTTCTTCTTCTTTTTTTTTTTTTTCCTTTGCATAAATCTCCTAGAC
>NC_062196.1:6615008-6617508 GCF_912470025.1 Vespa velutina
ATTATTTATTTTTTCTCTCTCTCTCTCTCTTTTTTTGTTTATCTTTGCCTCATCTCTTTTCTTTTTTTACTTTTTTTTATTTTTTGTATTTTCTTCTTTTTTTTTTTTTTTTACACCGTCCTACGTACTTACGAACGGAACGAAAAAAATTTTATTTCGCTCTTAAATTTTTACTTCTATTTTCTTTTTTCTTTCTTTGTTTTTTTTTTTTTATCTTTTTTCTTTTTTTTTTTATTAATCGTGAAATTAAATTCACTTTTCTTTTCTATTTTTTTTATTTTTCTTTTTTTTTTTCCAATTATTTAAATCCCTTATAAATAATGGAATTTATTCATTTTTAATTTATTAAATTAAAATCATTCAAATTCTTCGAATTTGAATTTCGATCAATTTATTGATACTCATTTAATCTAAAATTTTGATATCAGATTCAATTTTGTTTATTCCAAATTTTTATCAACAATTAAAATCGTCCATCTGATCGTTACCGTCATCATCATCATCATCATCGTCATTATCATTAATTTGGATTATTACAAAATTCCGATTTTATTTACGTTACGAAAAAAAAGAAAAAAAAAAAAAACAATTATTCCAATTGATAAATTTCTCTTTACGAAATTCAATTCTAATTCTAATCGAACTTAGGATTAATAATCTCTTACAAAAAAAAAAAAAAAAAAAAAAAAGTCTTAAAAATGGAAAAATTTTCTTAAAAAGCAAACTAATCGATCAAATCTAATCAGACATTTTCACATTAATTATTATATATATATATATATATATATATATATATATATATATATATATATACACACGAACAAAGTAAAATTTCGCAATGGATCTAATTAAAATTAAACAAGAGAATAATGTTAGAAAAGTATTAGAAAAGTTAAATAAAAATTTTTCTTCGATCAATGCCGAGAGTTCGACGTTCGACGAGTGCCGATGAACTTTCCAAGAATCGAATGAAACTGGCGACGCAATGACGTTCTTCTCACGCGTGCCGCCGCCGCCGCCCCCCTCCAGCCCCCCCACACATAACGTTATTACTATTGCACGTAAGCAAGTTTTATCTATGCACGTACACATATGCAATGTTTCATCCATTTATGTTTTATCCATTTAGATGTTCACGTATTGCTTATTTCTTCCTTTCTTTTTTCTATTCCTCTCTCTCTCTCTTTTTTCTCCCTTTCTTTTTTCTTTTCCAATTGATTCTGAGAAAAGAAAAGTGAAAGATTGCACTATGGTCGTACCTGAATATCGATCTGTAAACGCACAATCATTTCTCATGCTTATTTTACCCTTTTTATTCCTTCCCCATTTCTTCCCTCTTATCTATCATTTTTCTTCAATTTTTCAATTATTATTGTTATTATTGTTATTGTTGTTGTTGTTAATCAATTATCTTTTTTTAAGGCAATTTTTTTTTCTTTTTTTTGTAAATTAAACACCCATTTGTAAATGTTATCTATTAAAAGTTTTTACATTTGATTTTTATTTCTTTTCTTTATATTTTAAAAAAGAAAAAAAAAATAATAAGAATATTGAATTATATATAATTAAAATTTTCTTCAAAATTAATAATCAATAATATACGATTGCCATAATTATTAGCAAATTTGATATTTTTATATATATATATATCATAACAATAAGGATCGATTCATAGGAATTAATAACGATTATATATTTAAATAAATTATATAACGTTAGTTGTAACAAGTTATAACTCTTTTTTTTTTTTTTTTTTTTCACTATATATAACTACGAAATAACGCGGCACATAAACGATTCGTATTTCTTAAGTTTTAATATTTCAACCCCCTATATCCCTTTCTTTTCCTCTTTTTTTTTTTTTCTTCATCTATATTCACACAACTTTCTTCGTAATAAATTAAAAAGAACATTAGCGATGATATATATATATATATATATATATATATATATATATATATATATATAACACATAAGACCATATAAAATTCAATTAAATAAATGATTAAACATAAGATAACATACATGTATTTTATTATATTAAGTATTGGAATAAAAAGGAAGACAAAAAAAAAAAAAAAAAAAAAAAAAAAAAAAAAAGAAAGAAAGAATGAAATGAATAAACTATCACTTTCTCTGTCTGACTTTCGTTCCTTAACATTTCCGACCTTTCCCTATATTACTGGTCGTGCATTTTGTCAAAATTATCTCGTTCTCCTAAAGGAAGGAAAGTAAATTTCTCGAGAGGAACGAGCAACCCATTAGCTTAATGGACCGCTCAAAGGAGATACATATGAATCACGTATTTGTAGTTTGGCGACGAGACTCTCACGGTATGTCTGCGATTAGATTCATCTTTTTTTTTTTCCCCTCCCCCTTTCCTTTTCGTGCCGATTCGAAAATCTCCATTCCGCTCGATGCAAATTAATGTTCAGGTCCCGTTCTTTTTCTCTCAAAGAGGATGAAAAGAAGATTGAAGAAATCGTGGAGTGGGAAAACA
>NC_062196.1:6622508-6627893 GCF_912470025.1 Vespa velutina
TGGCTTCGACGGAGGGTGAACCTTCGTTCACGTGCGTAAACGAGAAAAATATAAAGGAGAAGGATAAAGATAGAAAGAGATATAAAGTATATGTGTTGAACTTAAATAGAATAAGAAAGAGAATGAGAGAGATAGAGATAGATATGTGTGACTCTACTGGATCTTCAGTAGAGAAAGAGAGGAGAAATGTATATATACGTATAAAGGAGTAAAAGAAAAAGAGAAAGAGATAAGAAAGAGAGAAGAATATATACGTGTAAAAGAGAAAGAGAGATACATATAAAAACCAAAGGAAAAGCGGTATATACCTGAAGGGGGTAGAACTGTGGTAAGAGGGTAGAGTTAAATGGGTATGAAAGAGTAGTGGAGACACGGAGGGGGGAGGGAGGGAGGGAGGGAGGAGGAGTTGAATGGTACGACGATCCTGTAAAGACGTCTAATACTTGGAAGCATGGTTAAAGCTACTTATTCGATTACGGACACTTTACCGACGTCACGCTTACCGGTCTTATTAGTTAAGAAACACGTATATACGTTTACTTTGGTGTATGTACGTGCATACGTGTGTATGTACAAATCTCTCTCTCTGTGTATATATATATATATATATTTAGCTATTTGTAAGTGCATTTGGTGAAAAGGAGGGGAAAAAGAATCCAAGTAGTTAGCGTATTTCAACGTTCAAAGACTTTTTCATTCTTCTCTCGAAGGATCAACTCGTATCAACTGGGTAGATAGTTATTCCACATGTTGTTTCGGTTTACTAGCAAAAGGGGATATTTCGAATGAAATGCGTTAGGTATTTTTCTGGATTACGCTAACGACGAAGTTACAGTTCGAATAGATACGGTAGTAGTCTATACTTTTTCCTCTTCTTTTTCTTTTTTTTTTTTTCTTTCTTTCTTTCCTTTTTCTTTTTTTTTTTTGTTCGTTTGTGTTTGCTTGGCATTCGTTAAAATTTCAAGACTCCTTGTCTCGGTTCTGCTCGAAGGGCAAGAGAAGTGGTTGTTGTTAGCTTGATAAGGATTTTGATTGGGATTAAGCTACGATAGGAATTAGAAAAAAGATATAGAGAGACAGAGACAGAGAGAGAGAGAGAGAGAGAGACTATATATACGAGTAGAATAAATTAATTCCCCTAGAGAGGAATTTTGTTTTTGTTTCGTTTCTTTTTATTTCTCATTTATTTATTCTTTTTTTCTTTTTTTTTCTTTTCTTTATTCTTTTCTTGTTCTTTTTTTTTCTCTTCTAATAATTTCTAAGTAACGCAAAGAGGGATTGATATACCGACCATTGAAATATTTCTTCCCTTACACGTTTTAAAATATTATATATATATATATATATTTTTTTTTTTTTTTTTTTTTTTTTTTTTTTTGAAAGAAGAGAAATTAATTAAGAATAATTACTGATACATCTTATATACCAGGCTAATATTCCATCTTCAAGGAATATTTTTTCTGTCATATTAAATATTTACACAAAGAACAAATATCATCACCCAGGATGATACCACTATTAATAAGATAATTAATTAATTAATTAAGTAATGTAAAAATGATTGAAAAATGATAATGAAATTTTAATTACCAAAAACGAAAAAAGAAATAATAATAATAATTAACAATTTTCTATTATCGCTTAATGATATAAACAATGATAATCATTTTAACATTCAAAATACATTCACATTTTCTACAGAAAAATTATATACATATATATATATATATATACATCTGTAATATTGGAAAATATAAAATTAAAAACCAAAAAGAAGGCGAAAAAAAAGCAAAAAAAAAAAAAAAAAAAAAAAAAAAAAAAAAAAAAAAATGTATACAGCACAAAATATGTGGGAAATACATACATACATGTAAAAATGTATATACACGCATACCTTACTTGCAAAATCCAAGTAGCATGATTTTTAATTAACGGCCATAGAACGTGCTCGTGGTATCCTGTACAGGCTCAACTATACCTAACGTTAAATTTCGAAAAGTTTCTCGGCTAAAACCGGGACTGACCGAGAGAGAGAGAGAGAGAAAGAGATAAAAAAGTGGGTGGAATAGGAGGGATGGAGAGGGGAGGAATCAGGGTGGAAATTCTTCTGTCAAAGCCAGAGACCGTCGCTCGTTATTACATCCACTCGGTGAGGAACATAGCGATAATTAAAAGTCACTCGAATAGATCGGAACCGTGCAATTCGGAACAAACGGGGAAAAGGGGTGGGATAGGGTCGGGTGGGTGGGGGGTTGGTAGGAAAGAGAGGAAGGAAGAGTGGATGGGTTTAGAGTTAAAGGGGATATGAAGATTGAAGGATATAAATTATAATATGAGAAATAATTGTATCAGTTTTATAATTGGTATTAATTAAAAAGCGTACACGTTAATGACACGTTGTGTTATATATATATATATATATATATATATATATATATATATATGTGTGTGTAGGTATGTATATAAATGTTAATTATCTCCGATCTTCGTATTTTCGACAAGATTATCTTGACGATTTCTATTTAAAATAAATAAATAAATAAATAAATAAATAAATAAATAAAAAAAAAGAAAATTAAAAGAGAAAAAAGAAATGATCATGAATAAAAAAATTATTTTCTACTTTATTACGAAACAAAACGATCATACTTTCATTTTTGATTTAAAAAGAAAAACTGACATATGCACACACACATACACACACGTACACGCTACATACACACATATGCGCACAAAAAAAAAATTGAAAGTAATACGTAATAGACGATAACTAATGTGTAAAGGTATTTATAAATCCTTTTTTTTTTTTTCATTTCCGTTAGAATCTATCTATGTACAACTATAGTAACGAAAAGACGAAGGAACGTGATCGTGTTAAGGGAAGGAGATATAAGGCAGCGTGTAACCGCACGGGATAAGCTAATTAATTAAAGGTGCACGCTTCTGAGATCGGAGCTAATCCGTATAAGGGAGCCCGGAATAACGGAGAACGCAGATCGCTTTCGTGACTTAACGGTAGAACGCGGTAAGTTAACTTAAGTGGGTACTTACCTACTACTTTCCCTCAGCTTAAATGGTACCGAATCAAAGGAAACAAGGAAAACGTGATCAAACGATACGAATTCCATCAACAATAATATTTACATTATAATTATTTATAATCTGATATCTAATCCGACGATAATAATAATTTTTAATTGTACATGATTTTATATTCGCACGCATGAACATGAACGTATATATGCACGCACGAACGCGATCACGAACATAACGCACATAAAAACGCATTATAAATGTTTATGTATATGATAAATAAATAAATAAATAAATTATACATATATATATATATATATATGTACATATATAAAATACATATATAAAATACATGTATATTTCCGTAAAAATTTTAAAGTTCAAAAAGTGAACGAACGGAAGCATGTAATTAGAAGTTAGTTTACGCTGATAATAATAACATCGAAATAGGTTAAACATTACTTCGGCATTGTATGAAATTTTATGAAAGAATTTATATATGAGCAAAAAAAAAAAAAAAAAAAAAAAAAAAAAAACCACAGAAAAAAAAATATTAAAAAAACAGGTCTGAAAACACTGACCGTACAAAAAAAAAAAAAAAAAAGAAAGAAAAATGTCCATTAAAGCACCGTACATATTTGTATTATGAAATTGTAAAATCAATAGACAAATCAGATTTTTATGAACGATAAAAGAAGAAGAAGAAGAAGAAAAAATAAAAAAAAAGAGAAATAAAATAATTAAAAAAAAAAAAAAAAAAAAAAAAAAAGGAAAATTAGGGATGAGAGAAGAAGGGATGGGAGCTGGAAGGAGGAAGTCGAGAAATAATATTGAAAGTATCAAATTAATGTCCTTTTAAAGTGGAACGTGAATAAGAAGTGAAAATAGGGATTTTAACAAGGTAGATATATAATGCATCCTATCCAAGTACATACGTATATATATATACATATATATATATATATGTATGTATGTATGTATGTATACGTATATATACGTACGTGAACACTTTCGCTGAAGCTTAACGATTTTCATCACCCTATTAATCTCAGTCAGTCCATCACATTAGATAGATCAGCAAACGAGAAGAAAGATCGATCGATCGATCGATCCATCTCTCTCTCCCTCTCTCTCTTTCCCTCTCTCTTATTTTCCTCTTTTAGAAGAGACATCTAATCGTATCTTGCATTCCGTTTCAACGTATCTCTCTCTCTCTCTCATTCTCTCTCTCTCTCTCTCTCTCTCTCTCTCTCTCTCTCTCTCTCTCTCTCTCGCGGGTTCTCCTTAAGAGGTTGAACGACGGTAGACAAGAGAATTCGTAATCGAGATGGTTCTCGTCGAACGAGCACGACTGGTTTTCTCTTCTCTCGAGCCGGCTCGTTTGTGTTGTCTGGTTAAAAAAGAAAGGAAGAAGGAGAAAAAGAAGAAGAAGAAAAAGAAAGAAAATAAAAGAGAAAGAAAGAGAAAGAGTGTATGAGAGAGAGAGAGAGAGAGAGAGAGAGAGAGAGAGAGAGAAAGAGAGATACTGGGTCCTAATGACCGTCGATCCATTCGAGGTCATCCGTTCTTATCAGTAGCTTTTACTAATTGCTTCGTCAGGAAACAAGGCAAGGACATAAAAGAAAAAAAGAAAAAGAAAAAAAAAGAAAGAAAGTAAGAAAGAGATAGGGAAGGACTGACCGTGCGTGTTATGTTCATGTGTATGTTCGTTTGTGTATATGTCTCTCTCTCTCTCTCTCTCTCTCTCTCTCTCTCTCTCTCTCTCTCTCTCTCTCTTTGTATTGTGTGTATGTGTGAGTATGTGTGGGGGTGTATGTGAGAGAGAGGAAGAAAGAGAATGGACCGCAAATCCTATTCAGTTCAACGTCGAATCAGATCCTTATAATTCGAATAGGAACAAATAGCTGGGCTTCTCTTTTGTTATTTGTTTCGATAATCCAAACAATAATTTGTTTTCATTTTAAGTAATTATTAATCATTTCTGAATCAACCTATATATGAATATATATATATATATATATATAAAATCTATATGTGTGCGCGCTCGCGCGCGTATATATATATTATCTTTTCATTCAAAATATAATATACATTCAAAATATTTTATATAAGGAAAGAAAATTAATTGATAATATAATTATCGAAATACAATATTGTACATACAAGATATTATTTACAATATATTATATACAACATATTATTATTTTATCGAGAAATATTTTCTCTTTTTTTTTTTTTTTTTTTTTTTTCCAATTGCTTTATAGTAATACATATTTATTTAGTCACACTCTCTTTCTCTCTCTTTCTCTACGTATTATTTATTTATTTAGAAAAAGAGAAAAAAAAAAAAAA
>NC_062196.1:6630593-6635593 GCF_912470025.1 Vespa velutina
ACTTCTTTCCCCTTACTCTCACTCCCCCCCTCTGCCACCAATCCCCTCTGCCCCTCATCCCTGTCCCTCTCTCTCTCTCTCTCTCTCTCTCTCTCTATCTCTCTTTACCTCTATCTCTCTCTCTCTTTCTCTTTTCGAAATAACGATCGAAAGCGTGCAAAGGAAAAGAGAAAAAGGTCGGACTGACTCTAAGCTCGAAAAGCTGGACGCCATACTTCAAAGTGCTAACGTGTAAGGTAAAGAAAGGATTTCCGCCTTTCTTCTTTCGGTAAAGAGTGGAAAAAAAATGGGGAGATGAATGAAAGAAAGAAAGAAGGAAAGAAAGAAAGAAGGAAGGAAAGAGGAAATGAAGGAAAGGAAAGGGAAGGAAAAAACGGAGAGAGGAAAGGGAAAAAAAAAATATGAAGGTAGGAGAGAGAAGGAAGGAAGGGAGAAAGAAAGAAATAAAAATGAAATGAAATGAAATAAAACAAAATAAAAATAAAAATAAAAATAAAAATAAAAAGGAAAGCTCTAGATGGTGAACGTTAAAATTGGAAGGTTGAACGTGAATCAAAAGCTATCTCTCTCTCTCTCTCTCTCTCTCTCTCTATATATATATATATATATATATATATATATATATATATATCTTCGCAGCAATTTTTCCTTCAACGTTTTTGAGAGATTCGACTCTTGATTTTTATCGAATAAAAGAAAAAGAAGAGAGAGAGAAAGAGAGAAGGATAGAAGGTAATATAGAAAGAGAAAAAGAAATAAATGATATCCTTCATTTAGACACGGATAAAACGTTGTAGAAGATTTCTAAAAGAAATTCGATGAAATATTTTCATCGTTCGTGTATTGACGAATTTACGATTTATATATATATATATATATATATATATATATATATATATATATATATATATATATATATATATATATATAACTAAAATTTATGTTCGTTCAAATTAACAAATGATATATGAAATAATATATTAATGCGATGAAATTTATTAGATTTAATTTATAATTGAAAATAATACGGAGAATTTAAATGTCTAAAGATAAAAGGGAAATCATTATGAATTAAAATAATGAATTAAAATGAAATAATCGTAAAAAAAAAAATAAGCGAGAAGAGTGGAAAAAGAAGAAAAAAAAAAAAAAAAGAAATAAAAAGAAAATTTTAGAAATGGAATGGAAGGCAAAAAACAAAGGGGTGGGAGGGGTGGGGTAAAAAAAAGCGAAAATAATGAAAAAAAAAAAAAAATAAATAAATAAATAAAAGAAAGGAAGAAAAGAAAAGAAAAGAAAAGAAAAAGAAAAAAATGGGCACAATCGATACTCAAAAACGTTCGTCCAACGTTCGTTAATCGTCCTATCATAAATTGGTATTATTCCTAGCATTCTAGAGAATTAACGAAGTTCCTAGAGTAACAAATTAGCGAGCAGTGCAATCCTCCCCCACCCAACGCCACCCCCTTTCTCGTTAACATCTCCAACAAGCTAAACATACGCATAAATCGAAGAACTCCTCGGTTGCGATGCTTTGGCTCAGGACTGCTTAGCGAAACTGCCGAGAGCTTAAATTGGACCATCTAAATTGCACTCTACTAACTCGTAACCTCTCCCTTACTCATCCCTCCCATCTCTCTCTCTCTCTCTCTCTTCGCTTTCTCTTTCTCTCTTTATGTATAACACATCTTCATCGAATCGATTTCATTGCAAATGTTCAATTTATTACTACCTTTTCATTCTTTTTAACGAGTATTACAATGATACCAATTTAAATAAAGAAATAAATGAAGAAATAAAGAAAACATAAAAAAAAAAAAAAAAAAAAAAGAAAAAGAGAGAGAGAGAGAGAGAACGATACAATTATCTAATAATACAATATTATTTTCCCTTAATTTTCGCAATTTTGTTTTTATTCTTATATTATTATTATTATTATTATTATTATTATTATTATTATTATTATTATTATTCTTTATCTTTTTTCTTTTTTTCTTTTTTTTCCGTTTCTTCACTCAAAATACTTCACCGATTTAATTCGTATTTAAAAATAAAGAGAGAAAAAAAGAAAAAAAAAAAGAAAAGAAAAGAAAAAAAAAAGAAAAAGAAAAAGAAAAAAAAAAAAGAACGAAGTTAATAAAATACGTGAACATTGTACGAAAGTTTAATGAAAATTTTCCAAGCGGCTTCTGATATCCCGTAACCCCTTTGGCTCCCCCCGTTTCTCCCTCGTCACTCGTTGCACATCCCCTTACCCGTTCCCAACCATCACCCCGCCACTCTATCTTTCTCTTTCTCTTCACCGACGGGCTTTTATCTCGTCGTGACACTGTACGTCCTGACGTACGTTTTCACAGCATATCTTCTCTCCCTCCCTCCTACCCGCCCACCTTCTCTCTGTCTCCCTCCCTCCCTCCCTCTCTCTCTCTCTCTCTCCCTCTCTCTCCTTCCTCACTTTAGCCTTAACCCCTGACACATTGCACATCGTGATACATATCTATATACGTACCTATTATACATGTGTGTGTATACATATATATATTTTTTTATATATATACTTATGCATATATATAAATAAATACATATATGCATACATATATATATATATATATATATATATATACATACATGTGGTTAGATGCATGGATGGATCTATATATATATATATATATATATATATATATATATATATATATATATATATGTAGGTATGCATGTATGTATGTACGTACATATAGTATACATGCAGACTGATACACATTTCTTTTTCCAGAGGAGCTATTCGAAGAAAGAGAAGGAAAAACAGGCAACATCTGCCACTTTGCTCGCAATTTTCTTCGAGTGGGAAAAAGAGAAAAAAATAATGAGAGAGAAAAAGAGAAAGATAGAGAAAGAGACAGAGCATTTCGTCTTTTCTCTTTTTATTTCTCTCTCTCTCTCTCTCTCTCTCTTTCTCTCTTCTTATGTATCTATCCATCCCCCCTCCCCCCCCCCTCTCTCTCTCTCTCTCCCGTTCTAACAAAGAATACAAGTTTAAGCTCATGTCAAGTCAGTTAAGAGGATAAAATAGTAATAGTAACTGGCTATTAGGACTTACCAAAAATTTCAAATTCGGAAAGACTTTTTATTATTTTAATTTATATTTGTAATTCTATTTCCTTGTATACGTGTGTGAACGTGCGCATATGGATGTACGTGTGTTGGTTTGACGTGTCTGATTGGTTGAGGATCATTACTACTTCTCATTACCTTTTCTTTTTTTCTTTTCTTTTCTTTTTTTTTTTTTTTTTTTTTTTTCTTAAATCTCCTCTTTCTTTTTTTTCTCTCATATTCTTCTTCTTCTTCGATCTATTTTTTTCTGTCAATCACGAAGGAGAAACGACAATTAACAATCGTCATTTTCTTTCGCAATAATAAATAAATTTAAAAAGTACGTATTAAGCATACTGACAGAATAGATATTTAGAAAATTATTTATTAGATCTAAATGAGATCAATATGATTATATTTACATTTTTTTTGAATAATAAAATCTAATCTAATCTAATCTATGGTCCAAATATTTGCAAGTTAATTTCTCTTTGGTAACATAAAGTATTAATTTCCTTCTTTTTCTTCTTTTAATTTAATTTCAATAAATTCGATTTAATTTCATTTAATAAAATAAAACAGTAATTATTACGATCGTCGAAAGTTTTTTGGAGTCTGATTTAATTTTATCAAAAAAGAAAAAAAAAAAGAGAGAGAGAGAGAGAGAGAGAGAGAAAATAAGGGAGGGAAGGAAAAAATATCAATTTAATTTCGATATACGATTACGAAGATTTTCTTTTCGTAATATTTTAAATGGCTCATAAATGATCGATAATATAAGATTAAGATTTTATTAGAAAAATCTTGACATTAATATTAATTCATGAACATATAAAATATTATGATATATTTAAAGTTATCGACCTACTATATTTATATAATTTATTCTGATAGAATCGAACAATATATTCATATATTCTATGATAAAATACGAGGAAAAAAGAGAGAAAAAAAAAAAAAAAAGAAAAAGAAAAAGTTATGTGTTAAAATTTAAGAATCCTACGAAAGACAAGAGCGATAAATTTTTACGACGGATTTATCGTGAATCGATGGATTTATATTCAAACTGGAAGGACCGAATATGTCCGATTAAAATGAAAATCCATGAAAATTCATCGTCGAAAGAGCAAACACGGTGAAATAATTCACTAAAAATGATCGTTTCGAGATTGGTTAACGTCGTGAGTTTATTTAGAACGCCGATCTTTATATTACATGTCAAATTCTAATCGTCTAATATACTTCGAAGAAAATTTACTTGCAATAAAAAGAAAAAGAAAAAAAAAAAAGATTTTTTTTGTAAAGAAGAAATGAAACAATGAAAAAAGAGATTCCTCTTTTTCTTTTTTTTTTCTTTTTGTTATATCAAAGATGAAATAAAAATGAAAATAAACAAAAAAAAAAAAAAAAAAAGAACAAAAAAAAAAAATAAGAGAGAAGAGAAGAGAAAGATTCTTTTTTGCAACAAAAATTGTATGTTTACTTTGAAATTTTAAAGAAAGAAAAAAGAAAATATATATATATTTGTGCTAAAAAAATTCTAATTCATCCTTAAATTAAAAAAAAAAAAGATAAATAAATAAAATAAAATAAAATAAAATTAAATTAAATTAAATTAAAAAATAAAAAAAATAAAAAAGAATATTCTTTTCCGACTCGCGTTTCTCTTTCTTTCTTTCTTTTTTCCTTTCTCTCTTTTTCATTTTTCATTTTTCATTTTTCGAAAATACCGCAGCTAAATTCCATATAAAAATTCATGATAACGATCAGAAACACTTTTTTTCTATCTTGCTTTCAAAAGAAACGGTATCAAAGAGAAGAGATAAAAGAACATACACACACGTACACGCGCACGAGCACATCCGCACGCACGCACACACACAAACACACACACACACACACACACAAGA
>NC_062196.1:6640593-6666376 GCF_912470025.1 Vespa velutina
ATATAAATAAAAAAGTTTAAATATAAAATTTTATTAAATATTATCAATATTTTATATGTGTATATAAAATATGAAATATTATTATAATATGTTTTGATTTATTACAAAATGTGCGTTAATTTGCGCGAATCGAAATTTATCGAAAATGTAATTTAAAGGAAAATAGACGTCTACCAATTTAAACGTAATAATTAATACAAAAATTCAATTCGTTCATTTTAATATCCGAGAGGAAATTATTTTTCTTTCCTTCTTTTCTTCAAATATTATATTTAATATTTTTTCAATATCACCTTTTTCCTTACGCAGACAAGATAAATTTTCTTTTTCCATTAATTATCTTGCGATCGATCATTGAAATAAATTATTTCTCGATCGAGGATATTAAAAAAAAGAAAAAAAAGAAAAAAAAAGGAAAAAAAAAAGAAAAAAAAATGTTGGATTTTCTCTTTTTATTTTTAATTTCTATTCTCACATCTATAATTATTTAATAAAAATTCAATTCTTTCAATTATAATATCCGAAAGGGAATAATATTTTCTTTTCTTCTTTCCTCCCCTCTTTTATATATTTAAAATTTGTTTTATTAACGCTACTATTGTCCTACATGATACATTTTATTTCCTATGATTATCATGCGATCGATCATCGAAATAAATTATTTCCCGATCGAGAATGTTTAATTTTATTTTTTTTTTTATGTTTTTTTTTGTTTTTTTTTTTTTTTTTTTTTTTTTTTTTTTTATAATTACAACTAACCTGTTCGTAGTTGATAATGTCGTTAACAGTTTCTATTCTCCGACTTACCTGAAAAAAGAAAAAAAAAGAAAACACAAATAAGAAAGTTAAATCAATCAAATGAATAATCGACGAATTAAAAAAAAAAAAAAAAAAAAAATAATAAAAAATAAAAAAAAAAATAAAAAAAAAAGAGAAATAAAAAAGATATTCTTCTCGCTCGTATTCTCATTTATTTTCGAACGTAAGGAAGAAATTTATAAACGTGGATAAAAGATTAGTAATAAAATCTTTTCTATTTCTTAATCGAACATTTTCATAGAATTTCTCGTGAGAAGATTTCTTTCACTCAAAGAGAATTGGATTTCCTTATAGATGGCATTCACGTGATTGGCGCGAAATTCGAAATCGGATAGAACTTCAAACACAGTTTTGTATTCTCAAATATACTATGTAGAACTTGGATAAAGAGAAAGAAAGAGAGAGGGGGGTGGGAGAGGGGGAGGGAGAGAGAGAGAGAGAGAGAGAGAGAGAGAGAGAGAGAGAGTGGGAGGAGTTCAAAGATTAAATCAAGCTTGATGCGTTCTCGTAATTCCAGTAGTCATTTTGCTTTTACGCTTGGTTCGATCTCTTAGAGCACACAGAGAGAGAGAGAGAGGGGGGGAGGGAGAGGGAGAGAGAGAGAGAGAGGAACTGTTTGTGATGAAAAGGATTTCTAAGAAGAAAATCGAATGAGCAAGTATAATTTTAAAGACGAAAATAGATAAATTTTTGAAACGTTCACGAATGAATAATATTATAAATCTTTTTAAATAATATATGTCAAACTAAATTTTATACATATAAATAAATAAATAAATAAATAAATAAATAAATAAATAAATAAATAAATACATACATACATAATTTATTAGTGAAATAATTGATTTTTATATTTTACCAAAATCTATTAAATTGACATACATTTGAAAAAGAAAACAGATAAATTAATTATTAATTAATTAATTAATTAATTAATTAATTAATTAACTAATTAATTAAACGATCCATTATTTTAATTTGTTTAATTTTGCGATGTAAAAGAAGAAAAAAGAAAAGAAAAGAAAAAGAAATTTATTTGCTTACACAATAACATTTAAAAGGACTCGATAATAATTTGCATTAGAGGGGGAGGGGAGGAGGTGAAGAGGATTTAAATTCATCATTTTCATACGAATTCCATAAATAATTTACATAAATAAATAAATAAATAAATAAATAAATAAATAAATAAATAAATAAATAAATATATACATACATATCCACTTAACAATATTTCTCATGTATATAATAATATTTCCCCGTGCATTCATATATGCAAGCATGCATGCATGCATGCATGCATGAATGCATGGATGCACACAAGGCATCCTATTCTAACTTACGAATTTGATATCGTGTTACATGAGAAAAGAACATCGCGAATAGTCAAGAAGGATTTTTACGAGGATTCCGTTGTTGGAATAATATCATTGGCCGATATTTCTAAAGAAGGATAGAAAGAGATAGTCAGAGTGTGAGTAGCGGAAACAAATAGACAGACAGAGACAGAGTGAGTAAGTGAGAGAGAAAGAGAGAGAGCGAGAGAAAAAGAGAGAGAGAGAGAGAGACATCTAAAGATGACTTCATTCGGAATCGAAACAACAAGTTGTAGAGACGTGTCCTATGAGATCGTTGAACAAGCTATAAGGGAGAGGATAGAAAAAGAAACAAAAGGACAAACGAGAAAAGGACAAACGTCGAACAAATCTATGGAATCTGTCGGAACATTCGCTACCTGAGAAAAGGGCCCGAAGGGTCCTCACTTTCTCTCTCTCTCTCTCTCTCTCTCTCTCTCTCTCTCTCTCTCTCTCTCTCTCTCTCTCTCTCTCTCTCTCTCTCTCTTTCTGTCCCGATAGGACCTTAAGGCTCTATATACCATGCTCTTTGGCATCTGGAAAGACAAAAGGAAATAGAGATAGAAAAGATCGTAGGCGGATCCTGTCTGGACCTGCCGAAAAATTCCAGGACATACTGGGTGTCCACGAAACCTTTTACTCTCCTTGAAATCATTTTTTTTTTCTTTCTTTCTTTCTTTTTCTTTTTCTTTCTTTTTTTTTTCTTTTCTTTTTTTTTTTTCTTTTTTTTTTTTTTTTTTTTGACGTTATATTTATAAAAACTATTGACGATTATAATACTAACGAGTCGACTCGTGACGATAATTAAATATCTTTTTTTCTATCATTCAATTAAAAGTTATCGTAATAATAATTATTATTATTATTATTAGAAACCGAATGGAAGAATTTATTAACAATTTATATATTTGAAAATTATTAACAATTATAATATTTAAGAATGATGATGCAATTTTTCCCCTCCTCCCCTCCCATTTTATTTTCGTCTTTTTCCATGTAAAAAATCATAAAAGGAAAAATTTTTTAAATGATTGAATATGTTCGTCGATAGAAAAAAAAAAAAAAAAAAAAAAAAAAAAAGTCATAAACAACGACGTAAAAAATAAACGACGGAATAATTTTATCAAAAAATTTAATCGACCGTGCATCGACGTGAATGTTATTTAGATCGTTGTAAGTAAATAAATGTCAAAAAAAAATCATATTTTTCATTATTTTTCTGTTTTTTTTTCTTTTTTTTTTTTTTTCCGTGAAAATTGAAGGAGTTATGGAAACTGAATGACGTAAGGCAACTATCGCTAGTGTATAACAACGATTTTGGAAGTTACGATATTGAAGTGGTTATCGCGGTTAAAGTCGACTACACAACTACGAAACGTTTCTGAGAAGTAGTAAAACAAGAAGATGAAGAAGGAAGATGCTGTTGTAATAACAGAAGAAAAAGAGAGAGAGAGAGAGAGAGAGAGAGAGAGAGAGTTTCAAGGAGTAAAGATTTCCCACGAGATAACACCGATATCGGCCGACTGATTTTTCTTTCTTCCCTTTACTTTTTTCTTTTTTTTTTTTTCTTTTTGATCTTTTTATTTCCGTGATAAATAGGAGAAGTTTTTAAATCCTTATCTATGATAAGAAAGAAGAGAGAGAGAGAGAGAGAGAGAAAGAAAGAGAAAAATAAAAGAAAGAAAAATATATAATAAACAATGAAGAAATTATTTATTTAACATTAAAATTAGTTTAGAACATAGATCTAAATATAATTTAATTGTTTCATTTCACAAAAAAAAAAAAAAAAAAAGAAAAAAAAAAAAAAAAAGAAAAAAAAAGAAAAAAAAGAAAAATAGAAGAGAAATAATTTAATGTCACGTTGCTCTTTTTTTTCTCTCTTTTCTTTTCGTTTTTTTTCTTTTGTCCTTCTTCTTTCCTCGTCAAACTTCATTCTAATTAGAGAAAAAGAATTGTTTTGATTGTCGACAAGTTGCAAGAAGAGAAAGGAGGATAAAAGGAAAAAAAAAAAAAAAAAGGACCTTCATTCGCGAGATTCAAAGCGTTCGAATTATTTTCAAATTTCGATCGATCGCAATTTTCCTTTTTTTTTTTTTTCTTTTTTTTCTTTTTTCTTTTCCTTCATTAACACTTATCTTTCGATAATCTTTGACTTACCAAAATATTCCTGATCAGTTTTTTTTTCTTTTTTTGTTTTTTTTTTTTTTTCCCCCCATGAATTTCTCAATCTTTTTTCTTTTCTTCTTTTTCTATTTTTGTTTTTGTTTTTGTTTTTTTTTTCTCTCCTAATCTATATTATCCTAATATACGATACGATATTATGCGAAGTAATAGGATTGGAAGGATCGTAAAGGATGCATCGATGATTCTGTAAGAGCTTAGTCCTTCTCCTATCTCCCTTAACCAACCCTCTCCCTCTCCCTCCACCCCTTCCTCCTCCTCCTCCTCCTCCTCTCCTTTCCTCTTCTTTCTCGTCGTCGACGGGCTTAATCGTAAGCACAGTTACCGTGAGATATAGTTATCGTGACCGCGGACGATAGTTACGGCTAATGTGTGCGCAATTATGCAAATGCGACTAGGAAATGCTCTTTCGTACATATATATATATATATATATATATATATATATATATATGCCTATGAACTAGTAAGAGAGAACTAGTAAGAGAGTGAGAGAGAAAGTTAACAACATAAATTCGTACGTGCGTAACCATTAGTCCACAAAATATCGTATATGAATAGTCTTCATGACAAAAAAAAAAAAAAAAAATATATATATATATATAATACATATGCGTGAATAAATAAATAACAAAAAGAGGGAGAGGAAAAAAAGAACAATTAAAAAAAAAAAATTATTAATAATAATAATTATAATAAAAAGGCAAGAAAATTGATTGTCTCGAAAAGTAAAGTTTAAATGGCCCTGTGATCGAGATCAACGAAATTTCGATAACGAAATAATTATCTTATTTCTTTTTTCTTCTTCTTCTTCTTTTTCTTTTTCTTCTTCCTCTTCTTCTTCTTCTTCTTACGAAAAAAGCTCGTAGAAAAGATTTCGTTTATGCGATTCGAAATACACATTAACAGTTCCCCCGCCGCTCGTCATTTTTTTGTCTTTTACGATAATTTTATTTATTTATTTATTTATTTATTTATTTATTTATTTATTTTTGGACAAATTAAAAATAACATTCGTTTCGATATACTCGAGGACATTATAAGCAGGTCGAATATAAAAAATTCTCTCGTATCGAAATTCTTCAAAAGTTCGATAATGAAAAAAAGTATTTAAATGGAGAAAATAAATCAAATTAAAAAAAAAAAGAAAAAAAATGACAAATGAAAGAAAAAGAAAAAGGAAGAAGAAAAAAGAAAAAGAAGGATAAAAATGTACCGACGTTGTTTTAATATTTCTAAATGTATTTCTTCCTCCTTTCTTTTTTTTTTTTTTTTTTTTTTTTTTTTTTTTTCATTTTTATTTCTTTTTATTAGCAATTTGTACTCTATCTTTCTCTTTCTCTCTCTATCTCTCTCTCTCTCTCCCTCCAGATTTGCAAAAAATAAAAAAAGAAGTTAAAAAAATAAAGGAACTACGGAAAAAGGGAAAAAGTAATAAAAGAAGGAAACGAAAACAAAAAAAAAAAAAAAAAAAGAAAGAAAAAAAGGAAAAAACAAATAAGAAGAATAAGAATAAAGAAAAAGAAGAAAAAAAATGTTTCGATAACTTCAGTAAGTAGAAACAGATCGATCGATCGATTTGTTTTGCATAATATTTTTTTTTTTCTCTCTTTTTTTCCTTTTTCTTTTTCAACGTAATATCTCTATTGCGAGAACGTCGAAGAATTGAGAAAAAATAAACAACAAAGAGGAAGGGAAAAAAAAGAAATAAAAAAAAAAAAAAAATAAAAAAACTGAAAGAAACGAGCATTGACGAGTAATGACGATGATGATGGTGATGTTGATGTTGATATTGGTATTGCCGTTTGTATTTGTGTTTGATAGTGATATCGATAAAACTCGCGAAAGTTAGTCGATATATTCATCGTAGAGAAGATAAGCAAAGGTGAATCGAAAACTATGTCGACAGTCAATGCGCGATGGATTCCATCTCGACGTTTCTAGAACGCGATGCTTGTTTCCCGTTCCATGAATACCAAAAAGCAATTGGAATCGACAATGTCCGACGATTTGTGGTTATACCGTCACGTTCAATATGCAAATACGTAATATCGTCGGTTCCATGGGAGGAGTTACGTTTTCGTTGTACGAAGACCGATCTAAAATGAATGTTACAGATGGAGAGAGAGAGAGAGAGAGAGAGAGAGAGAGAGAGAGAGAGACCGTCATTTGAAATACTCAAAAGAATTTTAATAATAAACTTCCATTATCAATTTTCGTGAATGTATATGTGTATGTGTGTGTATTTATCGTTATGCAGGAGTAAATTAATTTCGTCGTGTTTTGTAATTAAAAAAAAAAAAAATTAAATTAAAAAAAAAAAAAAGAAATAAAAAAAGAAATAAAAAAATGATTTATTTTTTTTATTTTTTATTTTTTATTTTTTAGTTTTTTTTTTTTTTTTTTTTTTAAGGAAAATGTAGATATATGTTTGTATTATAAAATATATATTTACGTATCTGTATAAGTGTTATATATTGTTTTAAAAGTTAGGATTTGTTTAAAAGTAAGATTTTAAATATTATTTAACAGAATACATATATATATATGTGTGTTTATTTTATCTAATAAAATTTCAATCCGCAATAAAAACATTAAATATATAAAAAAAAAAAAAAAAAAAAAAAAAAAAAAAGTAAAGAAAAAAAAATAATTAGGAAAAAGAAATTAAAGGGAACCTAATCGTTTTTTTTTCTTCCTTTTATATATATATATATATATATATATATATATATATATATATATATATGTGTATAAGTTATCAACCTCTTTGATCATTTTTCAATAATACACTATAATTAGTCTTCCTATTCGGATAAACGAATAGAGACACTATCTACATGAACTCAAACTAATACTAAGAATCATTAATAACACAACGTAACATCGCAACGAAGTTTCGCGTTAACGTCTACTATATAAACCCATCCGATTATTATTCTCACCCTTTGAAAAATTTATCGCCCATGGGAACTTCATTCCTCACCATTTTACAACGGTCCTTCGAGAATCCCTTTTTCGTTCGCATCTCTCACACGTTATGTTCCATTAATGATCGTGAGATTAAGTTAATCGACCAAAACCAACCGACTTGATCTCGAATTTATCAATTTCATTTCTTTTTTTTTTTTTTTTTTTTTTTTTTTTCATACTCATTTTATATATATATATATATATATATATATATTTTTTTTTTTATTGCCTCCCTCCCTCTCTTCTTTCCCTTCCATTTTGTCTTTGCCTTATTAATCGTATCAACTAATTACACATACATCGATAAGTTTATATAGAAAACGTAAAAAAAAAAAAAAAAAAAATTCAATTATTGCGATATATTGATTTTCAATTAAATAAACGAACATTTGTTAATTGTATACTTCGTATTATCAAATTTTCTATGATAAATATTTAATGTATAAGTAATAAGGAATAATATTTTTATATATCTAATACAGGAATTTTTTTTTCTTTTTTTTTTTTTTTTTTTAAATTGATTATTAACATTTATTGACGAGACGATTAAGAAAATTTGTTAATACGATCATTCCTATATATTTATATATACATGTGTGTGTGTGTGTGTGTTTGTACGTATATACGTATGCATTTATCTATATAGACGAATTTTTATAATAATCCTTTATCGTGATATTTATTAATATTATATTATAATTTTACAATTTGTTATATCTAATCGGATGACCATTTAAAATTTGTTTAATGTCTAAATCGAACTTTGTAATGTCGATTGTTTTTTTTTTTTTATATAATAAATTTTTTAATTATTGCATTCTTATTATTCTTGTGTGTGTGTGTGTGTGTGTGTGTTCACACACACAAATTCAACAAGATGCTATATATATTTGCTCGGACATCCTATATATACAACATATCTCTTTTGTTAGATATTTTTTTTTCCTTTATTATTCCTATTCTCTTATCAGTCAATGGAATTCAATGTGTTATCAACGTGTTATCGATGTGTTATACACAGTTAACACGTATTACAAGAGAAACTAGTTACACGGCTCGTAACTTGGTAGGATTATGTTTCAGGATTATGGCGATGGTCGGATTAATTCCAATTATGTCTTGATGAAAACGTGTGGTTCTCTATCTGCTATTATTCCAAACGTATTACTAAGTCATAAGAACGTATTATCGTCGAATACCATGATTTGTTTTAACAGATAAATATCTAACCAGACGATGAAGCATCGATTTTATATTTGAATCGAGTATAATTGATCTTTATTAATACTTATATTGCTTTAGTAAATCTCTATGAGAAAAGTAGATTTTAAAAAGTCCAAAAAAAAAAGAAAAAAAAGAGAGAGAGAGAGAGAGAGAGAAGGGGAAAAAAACAAGTAGAACAAATAGTGGATCGGCTATATATGAAATTAAAAATACAGTTCGAAATATCCACAGCTACACACACACACACACACACACAAAACACCAGTAAACAAAACATACGCATGCGTGGGTGCACAAATACGTCTAACAAAACGAAAGGAACGAACAATAGGGAGGAAAAAAAGGAAGAAAAAAAAAAACAAAGGAATTAAAAAAGAAAAAATGTAAAAGATCTAAACTTGGGGACTTCGGAAATGTAATTAAGTTCGAGTGAGAATGTTCCATTAGGTTTGATATCGCGACAAATATAGATTTTTGATTTCCTTTTTCTCTTTTTCTCTCTTTTTTTTTTTTTTGTACGTTGGGGTCAGCTCTCCTTCCCCCACCCCCCTCCCCCCATTCAAGCTCCCAACCACCCTCCTCCTCCTCCTCCTCCTCCTCCTCATCCATCGGTTTTCTTTCTCATTTTGTCGTTTTCACTCGTTTGAAAGTCAAATTCAATGGAATAAACGAAAAAGTTTTCCCGAATGAGGACGTGAAATCAAACGGATTTTGTATCCTGCCGAAAGTCGATTTCTTTCGATAGCGCTTCAAAATGAAATAAATAAAAAAATAAAAAAAAAAAGAGAGAGAGAGAGAGAGAAAGGGGAAAAAAAACAAAATGGAAAAATAAATACTAAAGAAAAAAAAGAAAGGGGGAGAGAGAGAGAGAGAGAGAAAAGAACGTCGTCATTTCGAGTAGGATGAGAATTTTTCATACGATCGACATTTCAAGTTACTTTTGAAATTCTCGTTGTTAGACTTTTACACAAATGGTCGATCGATATAATCCCCCTTCCCTCCCAACCCTTCCTTCCTTCCTTCCTTCCTTCCTTCCTTCCTTCCTTCCTTCCGCCCCTCTCCAATCCCACTCCATTTCTTTTTTTTTTTTTTTTTTTATTCTTTTTTTACATCGCGATGTACCTTCCACTCGTCGAATCAACCAATGAATGCATTCGAACGATTTCGATAACTTTTTAATATTTTTTCCATCGATATTAACAAAAAAAAATTATTCAACGTTGACTACATTAAATCAATGAAATTAATTAATAAATCATATTAATAATAATAATAATAATAATAATAATAATGATGATGATGATGATGATGATGATGATGATGATGATGATGATGATGATGATGATGATGATGATAACGACAAACGCTTAGATAGCAAAATTGAATAAATATGCATGTGGCACATAATAACCATAATCTATATTAGTAAGAAAATAATACCAATGGAGTCCATTCTCCATCACAGACATAATATCCGATTAATTATTAAAATCCCTCAAAGTGATCTTGATCTATCGGCTTAGATCCCTATATTAAGCTACAAAGGGTTGTAATTGCAAATTGATATTTTGAAAATTTTATCATAAAAAAACTGATAAAATTTAACTAACCCCTCATGTCAGAGGACCATATATGACGACGTTTGAGAATATTTCATAGAATAATATTTCATAGAATAATATTTCATTAATATCAATATTAATATTTTATAAATGGATTATTATTAATATTAAATATTACGATTAATAATCATTATTGTAATATAATAATTATTATTTTTAATAATTATTTATTATTATCATTATTCTTATTATTATTAATTATGAATCATCATTATAATTATTATTATTATTTAATAAATATTATTATAACTGATATTAATTATTATCGTAACGATAACAATGTTTAATCTTTTTGAATGAAATTAAACGAAAACATTAACGTAGGAAAAAGAGCGATGGTTAGGGGCGTAGGGTGGAGGGTGGAGGAAAAAAGTTAGAACATAAAACGAAAACGAAACATAACGTAACAAAAAGAGAAAAAAACCAAGAAAATTCAAAAAGAAAAAAAAAAAAAAAAAAGAAAAAAAAAATGAGAGAAAAGAAAAAGAAAATGAAAAAAGAAGTAAAAAAAAAAAAAAAAAAAAACAAATATGATAAATAAACAAAATAAAATGCAAAGGGGATTTCGTATTGCTAGGAAAAGCCACGCGGGTACTCTCATCTTGATGGCCGCAATTGTTTCCGCTGCGTTTATATGCCGCGCGAAACGTTACCGAGAAAAATTGCACCATCCTTCAAGGACTATACATCCTATCTCTCTCTTTCTCGCTCTATCTCTCACTCTGTTTCCCACTCACTCACTGTTTTCCCTCTCTCAGGGCCTATCCTTCGAACAAATGGTCGACATTACGATGGCTCACCAGATATTTATAAACAAAACCCTTTATTTCTCTTGCTTCTTTTCTTTTTTTTTTCTTTTTCCTTTTTTTTTCTTTTCTATTTATTTTCATTTTTTTAATTTTTTTTTTTTTTTATTTTTTTATTTTTTTATTTTTATTCTTCTTAATCATCATTTCCATACTCGTTCCAACTTCATTTCTTTATTTCGTTATTTATTTCATACATTCATTCATTTATTTATTTATTTATTTATTTCAATATTGAAAATGAAAATAGAGAACTTGGTAATAGAATACCAAAAGTGTATTTACTGTAAGCGGAATCTACAAATACTCTTCCTTCTTCTTCTTCTTCTTCTTTTACTAAGAAGTAGAAGCTTCTTCTACTTCTACTTCGCCACTCTTTTACAGCTTTTCTCTTTCTCTTTCTCTTTCTTATTCACATTCTCATTCTCATTCTCATTCACCCTCCATCTTCTTTTACTCATTCGAGGCTTTTTTTTCTTATACTTTCTCTTTGGTTTTGTTTTTTGTTTATATATATATATATATATATATATATACAAAAGTTTACGAAAGGATAAAGGCATCTAATATAATAATAAGAAAAATGTTGGTACGAAGTAAGAAAAGAAAGCGAATCCCTTATATAAAAGAAATTCTCATTTTCATTATAGCTCGTTCTATCGTAATATTTATTTTTAATTGTTATAATTAAAAGTGATAAGATATAGAGAGAGAGAGAGAGAGAGAGATATATATATATATATATATATATATATATATAGAAAGAAAGAAAGAAAGAAAATGAGGAAAAAAAGAAAGAAAAAAGAAAGAAAAAAAAAAAAAAAAAAAGAACGTAAGCAAAGAAAGGAAGAAAAATTAAATTAATTAAATAATAAAAAATTAAATTACATTCAAATATCAAAGTAAATTCATCATAATATATTATTTATATATATATATATATATATATATATATATATATATATATATATATATATAAATGAATTTAACTTATAAAAAAAAAAAAAAACGATCTTATAAACGTACATACATACATACATACATACATACACGCGCGCACATACATTTATATAAATGATATAAAAATAAAAAAATAAAGGAATACAACATTCTTATAAATGGTTATATATATATATATATATATATATATATTTTTATGTCATTGGTTGAATTTAACTTTTACCGCTAAGCTTTTGAAAAAAGATCTCCCATCTCTTTCTCATTTATGAAGCAAAGGAACCGAGTACCAGTTGGAAAGTTCGCCTTCGTGTCTGGTACCGTAGAAGCATCTAACTTCATCCAAGAATAACATTTTGCTGCTCCCGGACCCCCACGAGAATTGCCTTTCTATCGGCCGCTGGATCGAGATGAGTCTCGTGCTCCCAAGCGAGTAAGCGCGAGCGGCCGCATACACACACACACACACACATATTTATATATATATATACATACACGAAAGAAAGAGAGAGAAAGTGAGAGAAAAAGAGAGAGAGAGAGAGAGAGAGAGAGAGAGAGTCCCTTCCCCAGCGTTCAGCGAACCTCGACGAAATTCGCTCACAAGTTTCTTTGGAATATCTATTAAGGTAGCGCGATTGGAAAGTTATATATCTTGAATAAGTAACTTCTCCGCCATCTTGCTGTGAGTAGCGGTCACGTAAACTCTCCCTTATTGACCGATCTATCTTCACACTTATGATCGAGAGAGTTCATTGATCATAAAGAAAACTTGACGTTTTCTTTTCGTTTTAACAATAAATAATATTTAATTGATAAATAATATAATATATTATTTATTATAATCATCTCGTCATTATCTTTTATCGATTGACATGTTTATGCGTTTACATATGAAAATTTATTTCATCCTTTTTATTCGTATTAATATATTTAAGAAATTATTAATAGATAAACGACGATATCATTTGTATATTTATTTAAATATATAAATATCCATGTTTTTATGTATAAAATTGAAAAAAAATTGTTTCTCTCTTTTCTTTTTTTTTTTTTTTCTTTTTTTTTTTAAAATAAAATTAGGGATTATTGTATAAAGAAAAACAAAGACAGAGAGAAGGAAAAAAGGAAGAAATTTACAAAAACAAAAAAAGAAAAAAAAATATAGGTACGTCATTGAAAAAAAAAAAAAAGAAAAAAAAAGAGATAATATAAAGAAAGAAAAAAAGAAGTAGAAACAGAGAGAAAAAAAAAATGAAAAAGCAAAAATGGTTCAATCAAATAAACAAGTGAGATATAGCAGTATGCATGTATGTACATACTTTACATATGTATTTTGTGTATGTAAGTAGTTCGATTTTCTTTTCCGACCATTTTCCTTTTCCTCCGTACCAAAACGCGATATCTATCACAGAAAAAGAAGAAAAATAGATCCGTCTTGAGGGCGCGAAAATGCTCGACGATAAATCTAAATGGCCGTCGTCGCTTTGTCCTGAACCACAAAGAAATGTATTTGTAAATGTACGAGGTGCATGTGTATACATACACACACACACACGCACACACACACACATATATATACGTGGTTATATGTACACGTATGTAGGTACGTACGTGGGTAGAAACGAGGCCTCGAGGTAAAGTGCAAAAAAGAAAGAAAGAAAGAAAATAAGAGACAGGGACAGATACAAAGAACAAGAGAAAGAGAGAGAGAGAGAGAGAGAGAGAGAGAGAGAGAGAGAGAGAAAGCGAAAATACGAAAAGAAGGACGATCAATCTTCTAGGAGTGACTCGAAAGAAAGTCGAAGAAGAAGAAGAAGAAGAAGAAGAAGGTAAAGCTCGTGCACCCACACCTAGAAGAAACTAATGCGATTCATCGAGTTTACGCGTCCGCCATTTTATTCCGTAGAGCGAAAACTCATGGGAATAAATCGAACGATTCGATATTGTACCCCAAAAGTTTATCGAACTTCTTCTTTTAATTCGTATTTACATTCAGATTTATCTGTATATTATATACTTTCTATATATATATATATATATATATATATATATATATAATCATATAATAGATGGATTATTTAAAATCATTACGAAGTTGATTTCTTTCAATATAAAATAAAATATACTACGATGAACTTGAACATTAGCTCGTTTAAAATGAAATTATATTTGATGGTTCTATAATTACATTTTATATAAAAATAAAAAGAAATAAAAAAAAAAAATGTAAATTAAATCTATATTATTGTATAATATATAATTTTACATATATATGTATATATATATATATATATATTTATATGTGTACTGTATAATTGCTTATGTATATTTTTGTATATGCATACAGGCGCGCACACAAACACACACACACATATACAGGAGTGCGCGCGCATACATGTATATTGTTAAATTGAATGAAGATATTAAATTTGTAAAAATTTTTATCGTACAAAAAAAAGGAGGGGAAAGAAAAAAAAAAAGAAGAAAAACAAGAAATATTCAATTTCATGCTTATCTAAATTTTATATCAACTTTTCAAGGACGAGGAACGATAAAAATGAGAAAGTAAAGCGAAAGGATCGGAATTGTCAAAAGTTGAAATAACATGTCGTGCGGGATGAAAAAAAAGTAAGGTCGACGTTTTCGCGGTGACACGAAAATGGAGTTTCGATGTCCGTACTGGACGCAATCGCGCGGGAAAATCAAATTATAGAGGAATACGTTCCACTTTTCGTCGGAGAACCGCATCGAGAATGACCTTACAGAGATCGGACGGACATCCGATTTCACGTGAACTTCCATGATAGATCCCTTGGGAATCATATCGGAAAAAAGATTGGTTTATATTCAGAATTTTTATCTGCATTCCTACGAGAGTCCCTTTTTCCAGTGTTTGATTTCTTTTTCTTTTTTTATTTTTTCTCCACCCCCTCTCCTTTTCTTTTCCTTTTCATTAATCGACATTGTCTTTTCTTTTCTCCTTTTTTTTCCTTTTCTTTTATTATTCGCGTCAAAATATTTCATACATTTAATGTTTCATTGTATTTATATGTTCGTGTAATTTTTATTTTTATTTTTTTTTTTTATTTTTTTATTTTTTTTTTTTTTAAATATCTATCTAAATACAAAATTGTTTCCACTGTTCGTTTATTGAATTTGAATTAACAATCTTGAAAGTTATATATTAATATATAAATAATTAATCATTTTCTTAAATATATTAAAAATTTTTTTAATAATTTATATATATATATATATATATTATTTTTATATAAATATATTAATAATTTTTCTTTCTTTTGGTCACTTTTATTGTTATTTTTATTCTTTCTTAATTTGTAATATTTTTATTTTCACTTACTGTTATACTTTATATTGATTTTAATACAATTTTGTATTTTTTTTTTTTTTTTTTTTTATAAGATTCATTCATCAAATCAATATAAATAATTCAAATTTTCAAATGGCCGTTCTTATCAATCTATAAATTTCATAGTTAACGTACAATGTTATCTTGTCCAAGTTAATAAAATGTTCATCTTTAAGTTCATTTAGAACGTTTTCACGGTTTATCAGGCTCGAAAAAGAGAAAGAGATAAGAGTTATGAGAGAGAGAGAGAGAGAGAGAGAGAGAGAGAGAGAGAGAGAGAGAGAGAGAAGAGAGGCTATCTAAAATTTCACTGGCACGATAAGAGGAAAAAGAGAAAAAAGAATGACAAAAAAAAAAAAAGAAAAAAGAAAAGGAAAAAAAGGAAAAAGAAAAAATAAATAAAGGAAGAGGAGAACGAAAGAGTGAAGTTTTGTGTTTCCCTCGACCTTTTTACCTTCTCGCTTTTGCTGGAACAATTTCTCGTCAAGAGAAAAGCGGATCGTTGTGGCATAAAAGCGCATTCGAAGCAACAAGTACTCTGTTTCGTTTACGAGAGGCGCGTCTTTCAACGAACGAAAAGCGTTGTCGTGTATGTATTTTTAACCTCATCGTTTGTTGCATTTCATAGTAAAAAAAAAAAAAAAAAAAAAGAAAAAAAAAGAAAGAAAAAAAAAGGAAAAAAAAAAAAAAAAGAATAGGAAAGAAAAAGAAAAGAGTGAAAAAAGAAACAAGGAAAAATAAAAGATACATTTACCCTTTTATTTTTGAAATTGAAAAGTCAAAGTTTTGCCTGCCCTTTGAAAAACAATTTACAATCTAACTGTATTTACTTTTAACTTCTTTCTAAAGTAATAAATAATATTTTTTTCTTCCTTTCTCTCTCTCTCTCTCTCTCTCTCTCTCTCTCTCTCTCTTTATATATATATATATATTTTTTTTTTCTCTTTGGATTAAATTAGTACCAAGAAATTTTATGTTTGCATAATTTTATACTGATACAAAAAATTAATAAATAATAAAGTTGATAAAAAAAAATTAATGAACAATATTTTCCCCTTTTATTATACTTATCTCTTCATATTACATTGATATTATATCGGACAATACGTATATATCAATATTTATTTATTCACTATATTAATTTATTCTTGTATTAATTATATTATTTTTGATATCGATCAATACTGGAATTGGATTTCGTGTATATCTCACTAATTGTAAATAATATTTCTTTCCTTTATATATATATATTATCAATTTTAAAATAAACATTAATATTAAATGATATATATATATATGTATACACATTAATATTAATTATCTATTTTCAATTTCTTTATATGATCCATATTATTTATCATCATTTATTTATATATTTATGTATCGATCTATTTTCTACTTCGATATATATATATATATATATATATTAATATTAATTATAAATTTTTAATTTTTATTACATCGTCTCTCACGAAAATAAATATTATTATCTATCTCTATCTATCTCTCTCTATCTTCCTATCTTTCTGTTTGTCTGTCGGTGCGTATCTCTAATCTTTCTTTAAGATGGACAATACCATCATCATTCGAAAGGCGTGAAATTGAGCCGTAGACCGTAATGGAACTAGAGAATAAGATGGTTTGCAATAACGATGAATCTTACAAGGAACATTTCCAACTCATTTCCGTAATTGGAAACGATAAAGATCGGATGTAATTAACTAATCGTGGGAAGCTTTGAACGAATCGAGAAAGATCGGTATAATATTTCTTTCTTTTTCTATTTCTTTTTTCGTTCTTTCTTTCTTTCTTTCTTTCGTGATAGAAAATGATAATATTTGTAAATTTAAAATACGAATTCAAAACTCCGATGAAATATAAATCAAAGAGACTCAATGTAAATAGATATCTAATAATGTGATACGACATATATATGATTTAAAAAAAAAAAAAAAAAAAAAGAAAAAAGACAAAAATAAAGAAGAAGAAAAAGAGAGAGAGAGAGAGAAAAGAATTAAAAGAAATAAATAAATAAAGAAAGAAATCTCGTAGAAAGGTAAATCAAGAAACTTAATTTAAATTAATGAATTGAAAAGTTCTTTCGGTTTAGCCGAAAGTAAAATCACAAATCTATGAAATTTTTTATGAACTCGAAGAAAAAAAAAAATATATATATATATGAGAACATTAACCTAAGAAGTCTCGAAAAGGAGTAATTAAATTTTTTAAATCACTTAACATAACTTTCTCGCCCCTATTTGCGTGGGGTTTAACATCGTATAATATTTTCAATGTAAAAAGAATATACCGATATATATATATATATATATATATATATATATATATATATATATATAAAATTAAAAAAGAAAAAGAATTACATTAACGATTAAAACGAATTTCGATTAAAAATTATTCTAAAACGATCATTTAACGAGAGAAAGAAAAAGAAAAGAGAGAGAGAGAGAGAGAGAGAGAGAGAGAGAGAGAGAGAGAATCACTCAGGAAAAATTTCCAGTCAGTGTAATCTACTGCGATATAATTTTTAAAATGTAAAAAAAAAAAAAAAAAAAGAAAAAAAATAGAACATTTTTTTTCCCCCCCAAAATAAATAAGAAAATAAACAAAATTTGTATTTAACGATTAAAATGAATTTCGATTTAAATTATTCCAAATAATAATTGAACGAAAGAAAGGGAATAACCATTAGAGTGAAAGAGATAGATAGAGAGATAGAGATAGAGATAAAGATAGAGGGGGGGGGGAAGAGAGAGAGAGAGAGAGAGACAGAGAGACAGAGAGAGAGAGATTATAGATTAATGAAAAGTATAATTAAATACGACGAAGACGAGTAGGAAAGTGCAAACAGGAACTAACTTAACTAGTATTCGATCGAGGATTCATTCCCGTTAAATTACACCTCTTCCCCTACTCCCCCCTTCTACCCTCTTTCTCACTCTCTCATTCTCTCTCTCTTTCTCTCACACATTCGTTTTCTCTACATATGTGTGTGTGTGTGTGTGTGTGTCTGTGTCTGTCTATCTGTTTGTCTGCCTGTCTATTCGTCCGTCTTCGTCTTCTTTCAAGTCGGCTCTCTTAACCAGCACGTTACATTGAAAGACAGGTAACGTGTGTAAGACGTTAGGTCTTCGTCGTTGTCGTCGCGAAAACAGACATGGAACCAGATATCACCCCGCAGAGAAGACGACAACTAGACGAGCCAAGAATTGCCCTATATGTAATCTTGAACCCCTCCCTCCCTCCTCCTCGTCACTCCTATCTTTCCCACCTTTCCCCCAACCCCGATTGCTTTAGCGACGAACGAACGGCTTTTTTTTCTTCTTTTATTTTATTTTATTTTATTTTATTTTATTTTATTTTATTTAATTTAATTATTCGCGTAAAACACGCAAAAGATCGAAAAGTAAAGGTATTATTATTTAAAACCGACCGAAAGAGAGAAAGAGAGAAAGAGAAAGAAAGAGAAAGAGAGAGAAAGAGAGAGAGAGAGAGAGAAAATAATTTCGTTAAATAAATAAATAAATAAAGAAATAAAGAAATAAATAAATAAAAACTTCGCTAAAGGTTCGTTAGTTTCGATTGGAACAAACGATTAACACGTCTTATCGATTTTTTATATCTTTCTTTTTTTGCTCCCTCTGTCCACCTCCCCGGTTTTTCTTTTTTTTTTTTTTTTTTTTTTTTTTTTTTTTTGTAAACATTTTAATGTTTCAATCTTTAACAGTGTGAGGATTTTATGGTATTTTTTTCTTTTTCATTTTTTTTTTTGTTTTTTGTTTTTGTGATATTAATAAATAATAATATTCACGATAAAATGGATATTGCAATAATTCGTAAATTTAATGGTTCGAGTGTTTTTGTTGAAATTATTTTTTATTCATTTATTCATTTTTTTTTTTTTTTTATATTTTAATTTCTAACAAAAAAAAAGAAAGAAAAAAGGAATGTGAAGATTTTCATATTAATAAATAATAATATTTATTAGTCTCATCGAAGAGAAGGATTTCGTAATAGCTCGTAAGTTTAATTAGAACGAATGATTAAAATTTCTTATCGATTTTTTTTTTTTTTTTTATATTCTAATATCTGACAAAACATACGAAGGTTTCTATGTCAATAAATGATAATACTAATTATTCTAATTAAAGAAATAAATTTCGTAATAATTTCTAAGTTTAATTACAACAAATGATTAGAATGTCTTATCAAAATTCTTTCTTTTTCTTTTTTCTCTTCTTTCGATATTTTAATCTCCAGCAACATTTTTTTTTATCGATATGATAAATAATAATATACAATATATTTATTGAAAAGAAAAATAAGATTTTCACAAAACTTTCTGAATTAGATTAAAATGAACTGTTAAAATATTTTATAAAAATTCTATTCCCTTTCTTCTTCTTCTTCTTCTTCTTTTTCTCTTCATTTTTTTTTTTTTTTTTAATCCATGCCATAAAAATGTAAATTATCATTATTCTTAGAATATTAATAATTCAATTAATAACATATGTTAACGAGCATCTTATTTCAATTTTAATTCCATTGGATCTAAAGGCAGTCATATAATTAGAATCTAATGGCTGAATCGTGTTTCCGTGATCACTGTCTGATCTATTTCTTTTTTTTTTTTTTCCTCCTCCATTACTATTCAATCTAATCAACGCACTATAAATTGTTAATCATCTCACTTTAATTAGAATTCCTACTAATCAAAGCAAACTTAGAATCCATTGATTTCGTAATTCTGCGATTTCCATTGCTATCATTTATCAAATTTTCTTTTTCTTTCTTCTTTCACGAATACAATCGTCTATGTTAGATATATTTCTTCGGATAAACACACACACACACACACACACACACACACACACGAAATAAAAGATAGATTATATATGCTTGAATATTACATGCACACATTGATAAATACGTATACATAATACACGTACATATTGAAAAAAACAGGGAGTCACCGTGACGTAATAATAAAAAAAGAAAAAAGAAAAAAGAAAAAAAAAAAGAAAGAAAGAAAGGAGAAAAGAAAAGAAACATTAGTACATCCGCCAGTAAAAAAGAAAAAGAAAAAAAGAAAAAAGAAAAAAGAAGAAAAAAGGAATCGTTACGAGTTACGTTATATAAACTATAAGAAGAAAAATTTCACGATCGGAGGGAAACCAATCGGAACGTTACGTCAGCTTATTGAAATAGAACATGCTCATAAAAATCTTGAAATGAGGGTGGGAGGCGGGAGGATAGAAAGAAATTAAGAAATAAACATTTACGAAAGCGAAAAGAGGAGAATGACCTAATAAAAAAGAAAAGAAAAGGAAAAGAAAGAAAAAAAAGAGAGAGAGAGAGAGAGAGAGAGAGAGAGAGAAAGGGGACACGTTATTTATATAGAACGTTCAAACGACAGAGAGAGGAACAAAGAATAAAAAAAAAGAGAGATAAAAAAAGAATCAGAAAAACAGAATCAAAATTGATAGACGTTCAGCGTTCCTTTCGGGACTGAAATTCATAAACTTAACCAAACGGGATGTTGCATTCTTTTCTCAACTTTGAAAGAAAACAAAAAAGAAAGAAAGAAAGAAAGTGAGAGAAAGAGAAAGAGAAAGAAAGAGAGAGAGAGAGAGAGAGAGAAAGAGAAAGAGAGAGAAAGAGAGAAAGAAAGAGAGAGAGAGAGAGAGAGAGAGAGAGAGAGAGAGAGAGAGAGAGAGAAAGAGAGAAGAAAGGAAGGAAGAAAGGAAGTGAGAGAAAAGAAGGGCGAAACTATGGTGTGATCCAGGCGATTGGACCCGAAGTGAAGGATGCTAGGATGAAAAGGGAGAGGGAAAGAGGAAGAGAGGGAGAGAGAGAGAGAGAGAGAGAGAGAGAGAGAGATTGGCAAGATGGAACAAAGGGAACTCATAACTGCTGTTCGCTCACCAGTCTGAGCGGTTTCTCCGGTCTGAGCTTGCCTTGGGTGATTATTCCACGAAGAGAGAGAGAGGGGGGGGGGGGGGGGGGGGGGGGGGAGAGAGAGAGAGAGAGACTGCAATTGGAGCGAAGAAACGATCCTCGAACAGTTCGTTCGGACAAGAGAAAGAGAGAGAGAGAGAGAGAGAGAGAGAGAGAGAGAGAGAGAGAGAGAGAGGCATGCTCTCCTCGATAATAATTATTGCTTGGCATCGTTCAGCCCAACGAATGGACTCTTCTCGACCACCGACTCGAGCATGCACCAATAATGATCCCCTATTGATTTTCAACCTGATTTTCTTTTTTCTTCTTTTTTTCTTTTTCTTTTCTAATTTTTTTTTATTCTCTCTCTCTCTCTCTCTCTCTCTCTCTCTCTCTCTCTCTCTCTTTCTCTCTCTCTCTCTCTCTTTTAAATAATTTTCTACCTATATATCTTGTTTTTTTATTTTTTTAGTATACTTCTACTAGTATCTCGAATAAACTTCAACCATCTTTTCTATCGCTCACTCTCTATCTATCTATCTATCTATCTATCTGTCTGTCTGTCTGTCTGTCTGTCTGTCTACCTATCTATCTATCTCTTTTTTCGAAAAATTATATCATTTTTCATCTAACTCCAATATCCTTCCACTTCTTTTTCTTCTATCTCTTTTTCTTCTTCTTTCTTCTTCTTCTTCTTGTCCGTTATAAAAGATTCGTTCGATCGATTATTCTGAAGAATTTGTAGCAATTCTTTATCGGGAAAAATCTCTCTTTTTTTTTTTCTTCTTCTTTTTCTTCTTCTTTTCCTTTTTTAGAATTTCTGGTCGAAAACAACGAGAAAATTTACGTTTCAATAATTCGTCTTTTTCGAAACAAATAATAATGGATTGTAACGGATCGCAATATCAATGCTTGCGTGCGTCCATGTATATGTGTTTGTGTGTGTGTGTGTGTGGATTTGTATCTATGCATCCATGTATAGAAATGGTAGGAAAATTGATCGATCATTTCCAACAGATTACAAAGGATTATAAATGGATGAAAGTATAAAGATAGATAACATATTAATATAACGTCACGTGAAATCATATCCCATCACGTTGCATATGATAGCACGTGACGACATCATCGTTAGAATATACACACTCATATATATATATATATATATATATATATATATATATATATATATACATACACATATAAATAGCAGCTATTCGTATCACGTTAAAACATTGGACAACTATTTAATAATACGTGTACAACGTTTCCTGTTAATAACGAAGTGTGAAACATAAGTCAATAATCTCTTTCGATCGAGAGAGAGAGAGGAAACAAAAATAAAAAAAAAAAAAATTTATATATATATATATATAATAATAATAGAAAATGTTTAATTCGCATTAACATTATTAATTAATATTAATAATTTAATATTAAAATAATTTTTAACTTTGGATTAAATTATTATCGCTATAAATAATATTAATTTTTGATTAAAATATTATCGCTAGTAATAGTAGAATAATAATGATAATAATAATAATAATAATAATAAGTAAATAAATTATATTCGCAAGAGATATATACTTAAGTATGTATGTATGCATGTATGTATGTATATAAATATATATAATTGTGCAGGTCATGGTAATATTACATAAAAAAATTTTAGGTAAAAATAAAAGTTGTATTATTGAAAACTATTCATTAATAATGTTGATTAATTAATCGATTATCTTAAAAATAATTGATTAAAATATGACGCCAATAATAAATAAATAAATAAATCAATAAATAAATAAATTACATTCGCATGAGATATATAATTTAATTATGTACGTACAAATAAACATACATATAGAAATGAAAAAGGGATGAAAATGCCAAGAATAATAAATAAATATATATATATATATATATATATATATATATATATATATATATATATATATATATATAAAAGTATATAGAGAAATTATATTATTGTAAACTAT
This sequence comes from Vespa velutina, assembly GCF_912470025.1. NCBI lineage: Eukaryota > Metazoa > Arthropoda > Insecta > Hymenoptera > Vespidae > Vespa > Vespa velutina. The sequence continues at coordinate 6,663,855 of NC_062196.1, forward strand.
ATCGTAAAAATGTTGGATAATTAATCGATTGCGTTAAAAATAATTGATTAAAATATTATCGCCAAAAATAATAGATAAATAAATTAAATTGATAAAAGATATATCTAGATAAGTATAATATACATACGTAAAAGACGATACGAAGAACGTGACTGATCCTTATGGCTGCTTGCCAACGACTGACTCGAGGTCACCTCAAAAGGTTTTGTTATGTATATTTATATATATATATATATATGTGTGTGTGTATTATACGCACACTTTTGTTGTATATGTTTTTCAAACATTAACGAAGAAATTCATCAATGTTTATGTATTTACAAAATTCTTAGAATTAATTATTTCTTTTATAACAATTACATTGTTAGATATGAAGGACATGGGATATTTTATATTATAATCATACTGTATGTATGTGTGTATATATGTATGTATGTATGTATGTATGTATGGATGTTACAAACGTAACAACGCTTTTATCGATTCGACCTTGTTATAAAATATTATAAAATTGATTAATCTTAATTCATGTTAAATAAATTAATGGATTATTACGTAGAACGATAAGCAAGCTTTGTAAAAGATTGACGATATTATTTATCTAAATATTTATATTTAAAATAAAAATTTTAATTAATAATTATTTTTATACGATATAAAATACGTTGAAATTTTTAAAAAATAATCCTAAAGTATAATTATTAAAACCATATTTAATGTACTTCTATTTTTAATGAACGATCAAATATATTAAATGGGACATTGGTAATATTATTGAAATTGTTTTTTCATTTATTTGATCAATATTTTTTATTAATTAATGATAAGTATTTTGTAAAATTATTAGGCTAATAATAATAATATAATATATATATATATATATTGTTCAGTATTTATAATAAAACATTTTATTTATAATAAAAAGTTCACGTAAAACAAAAAAAAAAAATTACAGTGAAAAATATTCCTTGTCCTGTTTTTTTTTCTTTTTTTTTTTTTTTTTTTTTTTTTTTTAAATATACGCGATTAAAGAAAACTTCGACTGTGCAATAAAATGATTTACTTGAATGGAGCTATTTTTTTTTTTTTTTTAACATAAAAGAAAAAATGAGTATACAATAAGAATAAACATTTTTAAACAACGTCTCGTTCGTTTGTAAGAGTCGCAAATACATATTTATTTTTTCTCCGTATTCTTTCTTTCTTTCTTGTTATTTTTTTATTTTTTATTATTGGATAAACGTATCAAAGTTTATTTTTGTAAGGATTTTAAACGTTTTAGCAGTCCTATTTTCATAATTCACGCTGCCCCTATCTTAATACCTATCTCCATCGGATTATTCATGAGTTCACGATCCTTTCTTTCTCTTATAATTTTCAATCATTTATTAGAAGGGATAAGGATGGCGGGAGGAGGATATTTACACGATCAAAATATTCGACGAAAAGTGTATCGGTATTTTAAATGCTTTCAGAGAAGATCGAATTTTTAGAAAAAACAATTTTTTTTATCCAAATTATGCCTGAGAAAAAAAATAGTCGGAGTACGGTTATTTTCAAATGAATTAGTGATATTATTTCCGTGAAAAGTGATAAACGAATGGCCATCGTCGTATAATTTGCTTTAGAAATCGAGTTTCGTTAGAAATCGAGGAGAAAATGTTGTTCGTGAACTATTTCACAGATCACAAAAAAAGAAAAAAAAAAAAAAAAAAAAAAAAAGAAAAAAAAAAAAAAAAAAGAAAAAAAAAAAAAACCAAAAAAAAAAAAAAATAGAAATCAAGATCACTCAACTCGACGATTTCATAAATTTTAATTACTTCATTGTTTGCATTTGCATCAGCAGCATTGCAATATATTTTTATTCTATTAACAATTTTTTTTTTTTTTTTTTTTTTTTTTTTTTTTTTTTTTTTTTTTAATCGTTCGACTTATCAATAGTTGGCAATATTTTTTTTTGTACGAAATATTTTAAACGTGGTGGAACGGGAGAGGGAGTAGTGGGATGGCAGGTAGGAGAGGATCGTAATACGGTAGAACGCATACGACGATCATTTTGTTGGAAAAAAAAAAAAAAAAAAAAAAAAAAAAAAAAAAACGATCATTCGAAAAATTGATACAAGTAACATTGGTATCCTACGATCAAAGGAGAGGAAAAAAAAAAAAAATAATAATAATAATAGAAAAAAAAATGAAGAAGAAATTAAAGAAATAAAAAAAAAAAAAAAAAAAAAAAAAATAAAGAAAAAAAAAATTAAAAAAAGATCAAAGAAAAGGGAGATATAAATGGAGAGAATATGAAGAGAGAAAAGGTATACATTGGTCATTCTTCATTATTGAAGAAAAAAAAAAAAAAAAAAAAAAAAACCATGAACGACAGAGACATATTTGCTATCGAGTAGAATGAACAAGAGGATAATATGCGAGGGTAAGATAGAAATGAGAGAATGGAGAAGAAACGTCTTCTTTTTTTCTTCGTCTTCTTCGTCTTCTTCGTTTTCTTCGTCCTCTCTTCGTCTTTT
>NC_062196.1:6666576-6674076 GCF_912470025.1 Vespa velutina
AAAGGAAGAAAAAAAAAAAAAAAGACTACAACGTACTACAAACAAATTTATCGATTAATTCCAGAGAAAGAAAATAATATCAAACGACGTTAATTATTATTATTATTATTATTATTATCGATTAAGAAAAAGAAAAAAATATATATATTTTTTTTTTAATATATATATTATATATATATAATTAAATAAATATAATATATATAATAAAATTAAATACATATATATATATAATTATATTTATTATATTATTATTATATTTATATATATATACGTATAAAAAAAAGGGGTGTGTTGTATACAATAATTGTAAATTTGAATTTTTCTTACAAAATTTGGCTAGAAATCTTTTCGATGTTTTCTTTCTCTCTCCCTCTCTCTTTCTCTCTCTCTCTCTCTCTCTCTCTCTCTCTCTCTCTCTCCTCTTTCTTCTTTTAGTCTCATAAAGAATGTTTCTTAATTAAGTGTTCCTCTCGTTTGAATATCGTCAAGCATGAAACTCTCGTCAAGTTTATAAAACTTTGATTTTGTTAGAAAATCGATCTTACGTACATATGTATATACATATCTATCTACATACATATATACATACGTATGCATATATATATATATATATATATATATATATATATATGCCTATACTTAAGTAGTAATTTATATTTAACGAGGGCCGAACTCAAAGTCTATCCGGAATGATCTAACGGGTGTTTTATCCCAAAAAGTATTTTCAACTTTGAAGTTTAGTACGATGTATTTACTTCCAAGAAGAAAATACACGATGCATCTGACGGATTCTCGCATACATTAACGTAGGATCGAACATGCATCCTTAACGTTACACTTCTACAATGTACATATATATATATATATATATATATTATGTAGATAAGTAAGACAAATGTCAAAAATCGATAATCGAGTAGAAAGCTCTTCAACTTTGTTGCTTTGTTTCTATTCCACACCCGTTAGATGGAACGCCTCGATGATTTTCTATCATATTACCTCTACTTACTATCATGTTCCTAAGAGACATAGTATTCCATTCATTTAAAATGCGTCTGTGTCGTCGTTTTTAATCGTCGTTAAGAGAATATAGGGAAAAAAAAAAGAAAAAAAAATAAATAAATAAATAAATAAAAAATAAAACATTAATTCTATTTATCTCATATATGTTTTTCGTTTTATTTCTTATTATTAGACAAAATATCTTTCGTGTATAATGGAAAATAAAAATTCTATATATTCTTGTAACGTTGGAATGATAAATTTTATAAAAGAAAAAAAAAAAAAAAATTATACAAAAATAATATTCGTATATATGATACAAATGTACGATCTTTCGCAAATTTTCTAACGAAATTAAATATATAATAAAATTCATAAAAATTATATGACCTGAAAAATATATTATCTTACGAAATTTCGAACGAACTTAAAATATATATATATATATAGATATATATATATATATATTTCTTTTATTTTATATTAAATAATTGTAAATATAATTTATAAACATAATATATATATATATATATATATATGTGTGAATAATTTTTTAAGATAGTAAATGAAATATTAAATGAATAAAAATTTATGAAACTAATACGGCAGGTTGATATATAAAAAAAATATATATATATATTATTTTATATTAAATAATTTAAAGATAATTTATACACGTAATATATATATATATATATATATATATATATATATGTGTGTGTGTGTGTGTGGGTGTGTGTATGTGGATAATTTGTTAAGATCGTAAATGAAATGTTAAATGAATCAAAATTTGTAAAACTAATGCGACAGATCGATGTATAAAAAATACAAATCACAATCCTTTCGTAGAATTCTTTCGCTACGTGATATAGACATGTATTTGTTATGTTTAAGTCGTAGTAGGAAACGAGCAATCGTGTGGTCTCTTGTGAATTGAAAGAGGTACTAGGAGTGCACGTGCCTTGGCACCAAGCATTTAGGGTTAAATGTCGCTGAAGGGGTTTCGTGTACGCGTGACTCTACGTGCCACGTGCCACGTTTAAGAAAACGCGTCCCTGCTTTCTCGAGACGTGTATTCTAAACGTGATTACGATTAACGTCTATTCCAAAGACAGAAGAAAAAAGAAAATAGAAAAGAGAAAGCGATTTTTACGCGATACATTTTTAAAAGTTTTTAATACACAAATGAAACAGTTATCAAACGATTGATTCGTTGAAACGATAATACCGCAGGTTTTTCTTTTTTTCTTCTAATCTTTTTTTTCTTTTTTTTTTTTTTTTTTTTTTTTTCATTCTCGTTGCAATTAAAGCACAGTCTTTATCAACGCGCAATAATCCGATAATTAACGAGTTAATAATTATAACGTTAACGAACAAGTTTTTATACCATAATGTCGAATATTCTTTATTTTTTTTTTTTTTTTTTTTTTTTTTTTCTTTTCTTTTCTTTTTTTACTTACGTTTTTCTCTTTTCTTTTTCTATGTTCTTCCTCTACTTCTTTTTCTTCGCGTTGAAAATTTTTTGATAAAGCTCTATTTCGATATTATTCCGATAATAAAAAATAAGATTGTAGAATCACAAGTTTATCAATTTGTTAATTAATAATTCAAAAGTTATAATACGATCTCTCTTTGAAGAATTAAAAATTGATTCAAATGTTATTTAGAACTACGAAAGAGAGAGAGAGAGAGAGAGAGAGAGAGAGAGAGAGAGAGAGAGAGAGATAGAAAGAGAAATCCTAACTTGAACAATCTAATCCAGGAATCTCTTCGATGCCAAATTCTATGGCACCGATTTAATCTTCGTTAAAACCGCGAAAATTCGTAGACAGTAAAGGGTTCTCTCCATCCACGTTCGCTCTCAAATATTCCGATATTTAGCTGCGCGAATAGTTTCGAAACGTTTGGCTATGAGCGTTACCAAATATTCCAATAAACCGTCGTCGTGTTCGTATCCCTAATCTGTTCGAAAATTCACATTAACCATTAATGAAATTAGTCCGTCCATGATTATATCGAGCTATTAAATTTATTGTGTAACAATATAAAGAAAAAAATAAAACAAAAAAAAAGAAAAAAAAAAATCTCGGTCGATAGATTTTAATTCTGAATCTAATATTCAGATAAATTGTGTGACTCTGCTCCTTTTTTTTTTTTTTTTTTTTTTTTTTTTTTTTTTTTTTTTCCTTTTTTTTTGTTTTTTTTTTTTTTTTTTTTTTTTTTTTTTTCTAACGTAACGTCCGAACACGATTTTCTTTTATTCTTATTTTTATTTTTTTGGCATGGTTTTTTTCTCAACGATTTTCTTTCTTTCTTTCTTTCTTCTTTTTTTTTTTCTTAACTTTTTTTTATTTATTTATTTATTCTTCTTTTTTTTTTTTTTTCTTTTTTTGTTAATACATCCTTCATTGTCATCTCGTTTTCGAATATTTTTAATATCTCCGTCATATAGACGAGAATGTAATACAGAATTTTTCTTATTTTTCTTTGCTTGCTTTTGCGTTTTCTTTCTCTCTTTTTTCTTTTTTTTTTTTTTTTTTTTTTTTCTTTTTATTTTTCCTTTTTCTTTTTCTCTCTTTAATATCCATGAAAGAGAAAGAACAAATATATAGGATTATAATTGGATAAAATCCGTATATGCTTGCGTATTAAAAAATTTATCTTATTGTCCAATAGCCATTTGATTATCTCTTTTTAAATTCGTATATTTTTTTCTCTATCTCTCTCTCTCTCTCTCTTTTCTTGTATCTCTATCTTTTTATATTTTTTCGTTACCAACTTTCAAACGAGATCAAATCGAAGATCACATAATTCTCGCTCGAGCGCTCCCGTCGTTATTATATATCCGTAAATTCCGTTTCTCCTACATTAAATCCTTTCGATTTAATCGAAGCATTACGGAAATCGATTCCAATAGCTTTTTAAATAGTTAATCGCATCAGAATTTCATTAGAACGAATCCTATATTCTTCGGGGGGAGATAGGAGGGGATGGGTGGTGGGGATTTGAAACGATGTAAATCTCTGGACATTCTGCCGAATGAAATTTCAACGTATGAAACATCCGACAAAGATATCATGGATAAATGGAGAGGATATTGTGAGACGGGTTATAATAATAATAATAATAATAATAATAATAATAATACGCATGTCATAAGCATGGGATGGGATGGGATGGGATGGGGGATAAGGGGGTGTATGTTTTACAAGAAGAATACAGAAAAAATGTATGTGACATTGAAAGAACGAATATATCAGAAAGATGATAATAAATTGTGAAATATTTCATGGGAATGCGAGAACGAGCTTGTCCTTTTTTCTTCTTCCCCCACTCCTTTTTCTTTCGTTTATTTTCATCTTCTTTTTTTATTTTTATTAATTTATATATATATATATATATACATAAAATAAAATTGTTCAAATGAAATTGTTTTTTTAAAAAGAAAAAAAAGAAATCATTTCTTAATAAAAATGCATACACCTAAGTGAATCTTGCGCAAAGAGCGATCAAAAAAAAAAAAGAGAAAAAAAATAATAAATGAAATAAAATCAAGTGATGAGAAAAAAACAAATAGAGAGAGATATAGAGAGAGAGAGAGAGAGAGAGAGAGAGAGAGAGAGAGAGAAAGAGATAGAGTAAAGTAGTAAAATGTAAATTAAACGACGAACTATCGAGTACTCTTCGTCGTCGTCGTAGTCATAGTCGTAGTCATCGTAGTCGTAGTTGTAGCCGTCGTCGTAGTCGACCTAATAGTCGTTTCTTAATTCACGAGTAGTCGAATCACTTTAAAGCATATTTCCCTTCTCTCTCTCTCTCTCTCTCTGGTTACTTCAGTAGCTAGATAAGTCTCAGTTACTCCTCTTACCGTGTTTGCATCCTCTTCTCGTTTGCTTTCAGGAGAAGAGTCAGGTGGTTACACGGGAAAGCCATTGCCCACTTACAGGCCGGCATCGCAATTGGTTCCTTTGGGTGGCTCTGCAAGACTCTTCTGCGAAGCTTATCTCGGTAAAGTGGAACTTCCTGATGCCAAAAACTCCGTGACCTGGTCAAAAAGCGACAGTAACGTAACATTACCAAGCCATGGTAGGATAGCACAGCATAGAGTATCCAGGTAAATCCACTAAAATATATATATATATATATATACTACATATTTGTGTGTGTATGTCTGTGTATGTGGAAATATATAGAACTTTGTTTGCAAAGATGTTTAAGTTTGAAAATGATATTTAGAACATATGACTATTATGTTTACAACAAGAAGTAATATACAATATACGTATAACGTATTACTACAAACAAGATAATGAAATGATCTTTAAAATATACGCGCTATGTACTCTCTTGTAAGAACGTACAAATATATATTACAATATGGAAGAATAAATATTTATCATAAATAGATAAAAATAAAAAGATATATATTATATGTCGCAAGTATATAGAAAAATTCTATAATTACATATAATAGTAGATAATAATATTATAACGTCCTTGAATATTTTCATAATCATAATCGATCTAATTTCACACTCTATTTCCAATCGAAGAAAATAACTTAAACGTTAATTATATATGTACCATGTACATGTATTCTGCATGTAAGCTAAGAACAGAGAAAGAGAGAGAGAGAGAGAGAGAGAGAGGGAGACAGAGACAGAAGTCTTAGTAAGAGAGAGATAGGAAGAGACGTATGCAAGATGTCTCGTTGAAGTGATCGTTTATTTTGCCTATCGTTCGAACTCGAGCTATTACCGAGTACGATCCAACGATACTCTAGAATGTACGAGAATACTGAGAAAACGGAGATTGCAAAGTTACAAGCTAGTAGTAGTAATAGAGAGAGTGAATGAGAGATTGAGAGAGAGAGAGAGAGAGAGAGAGAGAGATGTTAGGGTGGCATTTAGGGGTGCAGTATTGCCTCTATATATGCCGTGAGCAATAATTCATACGTCCGAGACACACGAAGTTTCGGAGTAGCTAAACTCCTATCGAGTTTATATAAGCGTGCGTGTGTTACATACATACTTCTATCTATCCATCTATTTATGTATATATATATATATGTGTGTGTGTGTGTGTGCCCCTCTCTCTCTCTCTTTCTCTCTCTCTCTCTCTCTCTCTCTCACTCTCTCTTTCTCTCTATACCAACCAAGCTTGCTTGCCTCAGGTTCGAACGAGTTTCCAACTCCAATCGCGAACGTTTTCGAACGGTTTATAAGCTCCTCCTTGCAATGGAGAGATATCGTTTCATAGATGTTCCCAACGCGAAGTTATATCTCTACTTTCAATTTTATTTTCTTCATCGATCATTTCAAATATCATTCCTTTCCTTCGTATATCGCCAAGATTTTTTTCTTCTTCTTCTTCTTCTTCTTCTTCTATCTTTTTCTTTCATCCCCCAATTTATAGAAGCATCATCGCTTTAGGATAAGAATTTTCTTTTTAACGTTAATCATTGGACTATTAGAAACGACTTATTTTTCATCGATTTTATTTATTTATCTATTTATTTATTTATTTATTTATTTATTTATTTATTTTATTATTTGTATTGTTTTTTTTTTTTTTTTTTTTTTTTTTCTTTGAAATATTCTTTAACGTCAAATCAATCGATTGTATTGGTATTGAATGATGTTAAATAGTACTCTTTTTTCCGAGGAAATATTGATGTGTGTGTGTGTGTGTGTGCACGTATGTATGAATGAAATGTATCCTATCGTGATTACAATGATCGATAATTGTACTGTGATAAACGTCATGATATTTTTGTTCTAATGATAACCTAAAAAAAAAAAATACTTCTCATTTTGACATATGAGAAGTACAGTTTAAGAGAACGAGTTAACATTAAATATATATACATATATATTATCAATAATTCTTATAAAAGTTATTAATAATTATTATAATTTTTAAATATATATATATATATGAACCTTTCAGATGCCAAATCGATTGAATTCATTTTTTGAATTAAAAAAAAATTTAATTGTTAGAGCGACTCGATAAAGTCCATACTTTTTCAAATTTATAATGAATTTCTCCAATTTACATTTATTTAATACGATTAAAATGACAAAATTTGATTGACCATCGAAAAAAAAAAAAAAAAAAAAAAGGAAAGAAAAGAAATAATTTATTTCAGAAGACAATCTGATTTTAATACGTACTTCAATTTAAATCATTTTCAATAATAATACAATTCAAATGCGCGACAGCATTAGCAAACGTATGACAGCAAGTCCTTCATTAACATTCTACAATGTTTATTTGAATTTTGTATTTTAAAGATAATTTTAAATAGTAATTTATATTATTTCATCATTCAATTTCTATATTTCTCCATTATGAGTTTTATGGGATTAATCGATTTGACATGTCGTCACATATATAAATATATATATATATATAATCAATTTGTAGAAAATTAATATTCGACAAAGTATTATTATATTTCTTTTTATTTTTTTTTTCTTTTTCTTTTTTTTTTTG
>NC_062196.1:6686576-6691576 GCF_912470025.1 Vespa velutina
ATATATATATATATATATATATATATATATATATATATACTTGTTACAATCTAGTAATGTCTCGTTTAAAGTATATCGATCATTTTATATATTATTCGAATTAATATGTCCTCATTTCCTTTTCCCTTTTCTTTATATTTTCCTTTCGTAATCACCGAAATATATATATATTAAGTTGGAAACAATGAAACGGGCGTTGAATGAAAATAAATAACTAAACAAAAACGCCCGTTTCATAGTTTCCAACCTAATACTTATATATTATATATATATATATATATATCTTACAAAGAAATATTTCTATCTGTTGTTACGTGCAAAAAAAAATTACATTGATATTATTGATACATCGGTGATATTGTTTTTGTATTGGCTAATACCGAACGATATATAAATGAACGAACGAACGAACGAACGAACAAATGAACGAACGAATGAACGAATGAACGAACGAATGAACGAACGTACGTAAGGATAGACGTCGTAGAAAAGATTAACGAGTATGAGAACGGGAGAGCGATGGGACCAGGTGGGGGAGGGAGGGAGGGGGGTTAGAAGGATGGTGGTACAGGAAGAATGAGTTGAGTCTTGGTGAGGTGAGGTGAGGTGAGATGAGAGGGTGGTAGTAATTCAGCGCATAATCGCAAAAGAAAAGGAAAAAGAAAAAAAGAAAGAAAAAGAAAAAGGAAAAAGAAAAGTAGTGAGGAAACAAAAGAGCTCCCGTCACGGTACGACGGCAGGAACTTTTGTAAAGATTACGAGCAACGAGTCGAAGCGTTCTTCGCGAACTGGGATATATATCGATCAGGGTTTGGAACTAACGCGGCCTGTGTGGTGGTGTGTGTCTTTACCTACTGAAAAACTCTATGAGAGAAAAAGAGAGAGAGAGAGAGAGAGAGAGAAAAAGACAGAGACAGAGAGTAGAAAATACGAGGAGTGGGAGAAAAGTGGTGGTTAGAAGAGTGGTGGGGTGGGGTGAGGGGGGGGGGGGTGGAGTATGGGTAAAAAGGGGGCTTGAGAAAAATGGTTACGATGTTGGAAAGAAGCCCGGAGAAAAAACGAGATACTCGATGAAGTTTCAAAGTAGAAATGAGAAAGAGAGAGAGAGAGAGAGAGAGAGAGAGAAATTCTACAACAAAAGAGAATGAATCTATACGTATACGTGTAAGTACGTATATGTATGTATGTGTTAGAGAAAGAATTACCAATGAGAATGAGAGAGAGAGAGAGAGAGAGAGAGAGAGAGAGAACGTAGATATACCTACGTATTTGTTGTATACCCCGTGTAAGAAGGAAAGAGTAGGAGAATGTGAGAACCCCAATGCAATTACTGGTACGACGACCCAGTTTTACATGGTGCATTAATTGTAACGCTCCGAAGAGAGAAGGCAAAAAGAATGTAGGAACTCTTTTTTTTCTCTCCCCCTCTCTCTCTCTCTCTCTCTCTCTCTCTTTCTCTGTCTGTCTCTCTTTTTTCTCTCTTTCGTTCTTTATCTCTCTTTCGTTCTCTCGTTGGCACGTATGGAATGTAAAAGGTCGAAGGTAGAAAAGAGAGAGAGAGAGAGAGAGAGAGAGAGAGAGAGAGAGAGAGAGAGATAAACGCATTGGATTCGAAAGAGTGAATAAAAAGAATGCGATATCGTTTCTGAAATCCGTCGGCAATTTTGCCGGGAAGTATTTTTCATCGTTTAAAAATTCCCTTCTTTAAATACCTTCGATGTTCATTTCGTTAATTTTCACGAAAGAGAAAGAAAGATAAAGAAATGATATGTATGTATATGTATATGTGTGTGTGTGTGTGTGTGTGTGTGTTTGTGTATTGTATATATATATATATATACACGCATACACATATATATGCGTTGTATGTACGAGTTCGTACGTGTTCTATCTCTTTGTGTTCGTAACGAAAATATACGCGAGTAATTCACCAAACGATCTCAAAGCGTTTTATATATTCTTTATCTAAGTGGAGGGAGGATCATCCCTTTTCGAAAGAAATCTTTCACGTTTATAATCTGTACGAATAAATCACGCTTCACTGATCGTTAGAAAAATTTTTATAAACTATTTATAAATAAATGAATATATATATGTGTGTGTGTGTGTGTGTGTGTTTGTATGTGTGTGCGCGTGCATGTATTATTTGTGTCTATGTATAATATTATATGTATATCTGTGTACATAGGATATGTATGCGTGCGAATCTACACGTAAATAAATATACGAATAAAGTGAAGAGGAGGAAGAAAAGAAAAAAAACAAAAAAAAAAACAAAAAAAAAAAAAAAAGAAGAAGGTACATTACCATCGGAAAAAGTCAAGCCGGAGAATTGATTATATTAATGGACCGATAAAGTGGTCTAGAAAAATCAGAGAAAATACCTAAGTGAAAATGTCAATTCTCTTGTAGACTGAAGTACTCTATAAATGTTCGAATTAAATCGTATCGATGTTTATAAAAGAATATCTTCTTTTTCTTTCTCTTTCCTGAAAAAAGAAAAAAAAAAAAAAAAAAAAAAGAATATATCATCAATATCCATTTTTAAATGATTAAATCGATGTCAAATCGACGAACGAGGAGTAATTATAAAAATGAACATTATGTATACTAAATATATATATATATATACATATATATATGAAGGAGCAAAGTTTATGTAGTCAATTTGTAGACAAAACTTTTTTATTCGATTAACCAATTACTATATTATCGGAAACTTCATTATTAATATTGGAATATAGTGATAATAATTTATATTCGGTGTGTTATTTAATTATTACGATTATAAATAAAAATTGGAAATTTTTGAATTTTTTATTTCTTTTTTTTTTCTTTTTTTTTATTTTTTTCTTCTTCTTCTTCTTCTTCTTTTAAATGTCACGTAAAATACTTCGTTCAGTCACAATATTTCGTATAAATAAAAAATATTAGCTAATATAATTGAATAAAATGATCGATAATTAACCCATTCGAGAGCGCGAATTTTTTCGAACACGGTCCCCAAGATCCAAGTTTTGTTTTTTTCATCATTACTATTGCACCCAGATGTGCAGCCGACCTTATAGCTTCGTAAAGGCATTGCACACACGGCATGCAATTGGTCTCGAATGGGTTAAGAAAGAAAAAGGAAGAGGAAAAGAAAAAAAAATATCTCCTCCTCCTCCTCCTCCTGTTCCTCCTCTTCTCGACATTGTTCTCATAAACAATACAATTCGATTTCAATTTTTCAAATGGAAAAATAATTCACACGGAAGAAAGTGGAAATATAAGAACGGGCCGATTAAACGAGCTAGAAATGAAATTCCATTGATACGTCCTGCCCAATCGACCTTTGACCCCCTTTTCTTTTTCTTGCTTCTTCCTCAACGGAAAGAGTAGCATGTGTGCGTTCACACACACACACACACACACACACACACACACACACACACACACACACACATCACATCTTCCTCCTTATCCTCCAACTTCCTCCATCGACAACTACACTACGACGATTCGAAGTTCATTGAATAGACTTTTCACAAGATTATTCTCCCTTTACGATATTCGACGATGATGGCGCGCAGCAGGTAGCAAATTCTTTTGTTCGAATTCATCCCATTGTTCTTTCTATATTCACAAGAAAAGGAGAGAAATAGAGAGAGAGAGAGAGAGAGAGAGAGAGATAAAGAAATAAAAAAAATGATAACTCTTCCTGTTAACATAATATATAAACACGAGAATATTGATAATCTTATCGAACATTATAGACATTATTACTCTTTTCATTTCATTTGTAGTCTTTTTTTAATCCCCCGCCTCTCTCTCTCTCTCTCTCTCTCTCTCTCTCTCTCTCTCTCTCTCGTCATTCATTTAATACTCGATATCGTATTTCAATCGTTAATTAGTATAGGAAAAAAAAACAAAAGAATTCGAAGAATTAGATTAAATCAAGGATATGGCTTCTTTCGAATTAAAAAAAAAAAAAAAAAAAAAAAAAAGGTAAAAGAAAACTTTTATGCATAAAATATGACAGACAAAGGAAACGTTATTTTTTGACGTTCCTTTCGCCCCCCCCCCCCTCCCATTCCCAAAGAAAATAAAACTTTTTCAAAAGTTTGACAATGTATACGTTTGATAAATTAATTATAAAGTCATAGCTTAAAAGCACGATTATTGTTACGGAGAAATGTATAAGCTTCTTTTTTCTTTTTTTTTTTTTTTCCAAGTCATTATCATTATCTCTTTTTAACTCCAAATCCAATCTCTCTCTCTCTCTCTCTCTCTCTCTCTCTCTCTCTCTCTCTCTCTCTCTCTCTCTCTCTCTCTCTCTCTCATTTACGCAATAATTACAATAGACTACAAAATACAGTAGAAGTACATTCTGATTAGCAGAGTCATTCCACGAAAGGGAAAACTTCCGATCGGTGGAACAAAGGCTTGAACTGGAGGAGGGTTGGGGGTGAGATAGGTGGCGGTGAGGGGGAAAAGCTATTCGCGCGAACACGATTAAATTCGATTAGATTCGATCGAGAGGAACAAAGAGGGAGATGAAGTAGGTAGATAGGTAGGTAGGTAGGTAGGTAGGTAGGTAGGTAGGTAGGTAGGTAGGTAGGTAGGTAGGTAGGTAGGTAGGCAGAGAGAAATGGAAGGAATGAGAGAGGGTGGGAGGGTGAGAGGATGACCGAGTAACGGAAGTAGAAACTGTCGAAAATTCTGTAGTGCTCCAGGAAGAACGATCCATCGGAAAGTGATTTCGTTCGAAAGAGCTATACTACATATGTATATACGTATATACGTATATACGTGCTTATATACTATATGTATGTGTATATATACTGTATGCGCATATACGTATTCGTATATATATATGAAAACGTATATTATATGTATGTGTGTGTATTGTTTGTGTATGTGTGTGTGTATGCATGTGTGTGTTTATGTATGATGTGTGCATGTCTGTATGGTATTTTTTATCACGACACAACGACCCAATGAATTCGCTAGTATATATA
>NC_062196.1:6696576-6699076 GCF_912470025.1 Vespa velutina
ATAAGAAAGAAAAATAAGTAGAAAGGAAAAGTCAGAGTCAAAAAGTTTCTCGTTTGAAAGATTAATTGATTTCTCTTTCCTCTTCTTTTTTCTTTTTTTTTTTTTTTTTCTTTTTTCAAATCATCTATGACCTCCTTATTGGTCACATTCTTTATTATTTTTTCTATTAATAAAAAATATTTATAACATTGCATACATTATATATGCGTATATACGTATATAGATTCGTATTAAACCAATGAGCTCACATATGTATGTATGTGTTGTGTATGTGTGTGTGTGTGTGTGTGTGTGTATTAAATATTATTATTAAATAAAAAAATATTTATATACACATACATACATACATACATACATATATACACACACATACATATATTTATTTATTTATTTATTTATTTATTTTTGTTATCATATATAAATATTATAACAAAATCTAAATAAAATAATATATAGATAGACAAATATAGATTCGTATTGTGCAATGAATTCATACATTTTTATTTAAATATTATTAGATGGTTAAAACCCGTGACTGTTGTAAATAGAGAAAGAGAAGATTAAAGAGAAAAATAAGACAGACAGAAAAAGAGAAAGACAGAGAAAGAGAGAGAGAGAAAGAGAGAGAGAAAGAGAGAGAAACTTAGAAACTCACTACGCGAACACAAGCGGATAGATTTATGGCCTCTTCGATCTTGAACACACGATCTTGCTTCGTCTCGTCTCGTCTCGTCTCGTCTCGTCCGTCTCGTTTCCGTTTCGTTCTCTCTATCTCGACCAGTTGAATAAGGAGTAAATAAGAGAGAAAGATAGAGAAAAAGAAAGAGAGAGAAAGAGAAAGAGAGAGAGAGAAAGAAAGAAAAAGAAAAAGAAAGAAAGAGAGAAAAAGAAGTCGAATTGAGAAGTCATCCGTGGCGTACATCTCCGTCCATTTCTTGACAGCGGCCACGCGTAATCTTGTCCGCAACGCGTCACGTCCAACGTAATCGTGCGTGACCCTTCTATTCAATCAAATTTCCCGCCAAATATCATTCGTATTCATTCACCATCTCTAATTGAATAATCTTCTACGATATGGAAGTTTGAAAGTTTTTCTTCTACAGGATAGAGAGAAAAAAAAAAAAAAAGAAAGAAAGAAAGAAAAGAGGGGAGAAAAAAATTTTTTTTCTCCTCCAAGACAAAAACGCAATATTTTTCTACGTAAGACTTTCAAGATAAGTCAATTTTATTCGTCAAATGGATCCAACGATGTTTCTATTAAAATTTATTCGAAACAAACTGTAACGATTAATACTGATCATTCTTTATGAAATAATAGGGTGTCATTAAAAAAAAAAAAAAGAAAGAAAGAAAGAAAAAAAATATTTTCAATTGAATTTTTAACACGATAAAAATTATTTGCAATCCAGTATACTATGTTAAACGTATTACTTATATAATAATAGAACATTCTATGCTTTATATCTAATCTTTACTATATCATTTTTAATGTTTTTTCTTTTTTTTTTTTTATAACATTTAGTATGCTTACATAGTATTTTAATATATATATATATATATATATATATATATTCATTTTATATATTAACTTTATTAGTAATTATTAATTTAATTAATTTTTTTTGCCCCGTTTTTATAAAACTTTATAATTGTGAACGAACAAAACATGTATTTTTAATATCTTTTATCTCAATTTTCTTATTAAATATTAAATATATTTAATAACAAAATTTATGTATGTATGTATGTATATATCTATGTATGTATGTATGTATGTATGTATGTATGTATGTATGTTACATGAATGGCAGGGGTGTATACCATTTGAAGTTTCGCAACACAATTATTTCCCGCAACGAACAGTTCTCGTTTCAAAAAAAGAATGTTTCATGTAAGTAAAACTTTACTCTGTTACGATGGGAGAAAAAGAAAATAAGAGAGAGATAGAAAGAGAGATAGAAAGAGAGAGAGAGAGAGAGAGAGAGAGAGAGAAAAATAAAAACAAAAACAAAAAGAAGAAAAAGAAAACTTCATTCGACCTTGAGCTATCTTGAAAGACCGAAGTTATGATGAATCTGTCTCGAAGCAGGCCTACACCCTACACGCCTACCTAAGTAAAAACATACGGTTGCTGTGTACAGCAAAAACAAAAAAGAAAGAAAAAGAAAAGAAAAAAAGAAAAACCAAAGGTCACCTTGAAATTTTGAAAATTTATCCATTCCTAGAGAATATCTATGACAATTCATAAGATATTCCAACTCCCTTCTCTGCCCCCCCCCCGCACTTTCTCCCGGCCATTCCAATTGATCGATTAGTTCGAAATTTTTCGAAATGTTTTATTAATTTATAAAAAAGAAAAAAAAAAAGGAAGAAAAAAACACAATGCTTCAAACTATACACCAACAACGATTACGTAAATATTTTTTAAATAGTTTAAATCATAATAAAACGTTTATATTATTTTTCTATTCGTTAAAAGATTTATGATTACTTTATCATG
>NC_062196.1:6704076-6709076 GCF_912470025.1 Vespa velutina
CGTTGCTCTATTCATTTTAATTATATAAATCGTAGATAGTGTGTACATAGTCCTTTAACATTGTACGTACGTATATACATACATATATATATACATAAATCAACCATAAGCTCTCATTGTGAAAACACTATTCCAAAGACCAGCCGTATCATTTTAATATCATATTTTCTCCCTTTTATTATTATCATGGTGTTGTACATAAGTGAATATTATAAGAGAGAATCTCTCTCTTTCTCTCTCCCCCTCTCCTCCTCTTCTCCACCCATTTATTTCTCGAATAACAAAGGACGATTGGCGGGAAAATGGTGAGACGATTATGGCAATTCTCAGAACGACGGTCGTCGTGACATCCGTCATTAAAGTTTCAGCGACTTTCTTTTCCTCTTTCTTTCTCTCTCTCTCTCTCTCTCTCTCTCTCTCTCTCTCTCTCCCCTCCCTCCCTTCCTTCCTATCTCTCTCTCTCTCTCTCTGTCTCTACGTTGGGAATGACGAAGAAGATGCCGTCTTGAATTGTAGCCATCGTGACAATTACGCGCCAATTTTCTCGACGTTACTTGGAAACTCCTCGTTTACACCCTTCTTTCGTTTGTTCATACTCGTCGATTCGCAAAGGCCGATTCTCACGATTGTCGTTCGTGCCGACCGTCGAATATAGAGTATATATATGTGTGTGTGTGTGTGTGTGTGTGTGTGTGTGTGTGTGTGTGTGTGTGTGTGTGTGTGTGTGTGTGTGTGTGTGTGTGTACGTAAACACATATTAATTACACGTATATACGTATATACGTATGTATATATATATATATATATATATATATATATATATGTATGTATCTATGTAAATATGTTTGTATTCGTGTATATTTATGTATGTATATGTTGTGTATGTTTGTATGTATTTATGTACGCGTACATGGAAAAAAAACTTCGCAAGTTTGTAGAATAGGTTGATATCACGAAGAAACAAATTCATCCAATTCGATTTTGTTCAAAAGTTTTTCCTAACTTTTCTTCCTTTTTCTCTTGTTCTTTTTTTCTTTTTCCTTCTACTTTTTTTTCTTTCCTCTTCCACCTCCTTCTTGTTTTACTTCTGCTTTTTCTCTTTTTCCTTTCTTTTCCTTTTCTTTTTTTTTTTTTTTTTTTTTTTTTTTTTTTTTTTTTTTTTTTTTATTATTATTATTAAATGCATGCGAAAGAAGAAGGGACGATAGTAATCTCGTATATAATGTACATTTGTCACGAACTATCGATTACCATAAAATTGCAAACTGAATAATTGAGGAGTTGAATTGAATGGAAAAAGATAAGAAAAGGAAAGGGAAATTTTCAAGAAGTAAAATTATTACTATAAGTTGTGTAAAAATATCTTCTTTTTTTTAATAAATTAATACGAAAATCGATGTGCGTTGAATTTTTGATAGAAAAAGAAAAAAATAAATAAATAAATAAAAAAAGAAAGGACAGTTCGAATTTAAATTCGAATCCGATGAAAATTAAAATCAGAAGAAAAATGAAATCGAAAGAAATGAATGTTGCAATATAATTGTCATTATTTTTCGATCTATATGAAAGAAAAAAAAAAAAAAAAAAGAAAAAAAAAATAGTTCATACTTCTATCAAAAGAGAAAAAGAAAAAAAAAAAAAAACAAGGGAAAAGAAAAAAAGATATTTTTTCTTGAGTAATAGTAAAGTGCCGTACGGCTTTGTTTATATCTAAAAAAAAAAAAAAAGAGAAAAAAAAAATTAAATCATCAAAAATAATCGATAATTTGTGATATACTTTATAAATAGGAGTAAAATTAAAAAGTATCTGTAAGAGTACAAATTTCTATCGCAAAATGTAACTTGTATAAAAGTGAACTTTTCAAAATATCCAACACACAATATCTATCAATCGAATAGATTTCAAAAGTTTTCTCTTGAAACTTTAAGTATCCACGTTTATGCGATTCGATTCGATTCGATTCGATATTTGTTTGTTTGTTTGTTTTTCCTTAAAAAAAAAAAAAAAAAAAAAAAAAAAAAAAAGAAAAGAAAAAATAAGAAAAAAAAAACTGATAGAAAGAAGAAAGAAGAAAAAAAGAAAAAGAAATTAGATCGTTATTTATGATCCAAAGTATCATAAGGATCCTTAGATAGGATACTATTTCGTGTTCGCACGTATCCTCGAGAAGATTCGACTCACGAGCTTCCAACGCGTCATTATTCATCCCTCGAGAACCACGCTCATTTTTATGGGATGTCGTAGCGAAAGAAACGAGCCGTATAAAAGAAACGAAAAGAAAAGAAAAGAAAAGAAAAGGACGAAAAAAGAGAGAGAAAAAAAAAGAAAAAGAAAAAAAGATGAATAGTAGAAATAAAAATAAAGAAGAAAGAAAGGGGAGAACAACGGAAGTAGCACTTTAACTTCGATCGAAATCGCTGTCGTAATTTTTTTTGTTCCCCTAACTATAAACGTATAATTTTCCTATTTGTATATATATATATATATATATATATATATATTTTTTTTGTTTTTCGTTTCCTTCTTTCATTTTATTTTATTTTAATTTATTTTATTTCATTACTTACCAATTTCACACTTTCACAATTTCAACAAATTGAATAAAATAAATAATACAATAAATATATATTTAATAAAAATGTTGTTTGTAAATAATAAAAAGTGTGTTATTTTTTTTTTTTTATTATTTACATATAACGTGAATGAAAACATTTTTTCAAGTGACTAATAATCTCCTATGTGTTAATCTTAAAATAAAAATAATAAAATGTTACGTATATATATACATATATATATATATATGTATGATTAATTATAATAATATATAAAAAAAATCAGCAAAAAGAAAATACTGATGTAATAAACGGAATGTTACATCGTAGATACGTTTATTCATAGCTAGTCAAAGGCTACTGGCAACTAATTTGCCTTAGAAAAAAAAAAAAAAAAGAAAAAAAAAAGAAAAAAAAAAGAAATAGAAAAACAAGAAAGAGGAAAAAGAAGAAATAGGAAAAAAAAAAAACAAAGAAGACGGAAGTGTGCGTACCGTGTGTCAGGGACAGTTTGTAAAAAGGGGAGAGAAAGAAAAAAAGAAAACAGAAAGAAGAAAACATTAAAAAAAAAAAAAAAGAAAAAAATTGCAAGAGATTTATTTGCCAGCAAAGTTTTATTAACCGTATACGATGACACACGTTATTCTGATTGCAAAATATAACGTGTGTATATATATATATATATATATGTGTGTGTGTGTATATGTATATATACATATATTCTGGCACGTAGAACGTACTTACACTCACATAAAAAATATACGCACGTTCAGATATAAACATGTGGGTAGTACCATGCATGTATAAGTTACTCACCCGTCTCTCATGTGCATTTACAGACGGAAAGGAATGCGACGCGGTTGTGTGTTACCACGAGAAGGACTCGAGCTTGGCCATTGGTATCATCGTACCGACTCTTGAGTCAAGGCATCGATATAAATGCACCACCTTGGAACTTTCCTGTCTCAGTCAGAACTGTAAGTAATTCGTTTATAATTCTCTTTTAACATAATACAAATTCCAAACTTTCTCTCTCTCTCTCTCTCTCTCTCTCTCTCTCTTTTTCTCTCTCTATCTATCTATCTCTTTCTCTCTCTTCGTTCATTCATTTTCTATTTTTCCTTCTTTATCGTTTTTCCTTCGAATACGTTTACGAATTAATTCCTATTATCTATTACCATGAATATATATATATATATATATATTTTTTTTTTTTTATTGATAATGTAACATTACAAAAGTATAATAAAATGAATTTATTATATTTTTCCTATAAAAGATGTCAATGTAAAAAAAAAAAAAAAGAAAATACAATAGAATGTTTTAAAACTATTTTCTTATTTTTTTTTTTTTTTCTCTCTTAAAATAAATAATTTTGTATGTACATGTGTGTGTATTTATGTTAGATTTTTACATAATTATTTTATTCGTAATTATAAATAAAATTAAAGCATATAATCGACTTATAACGATATTTAATGTTAACGATTGTAATCTTGATTTACGAGATTTACGATGATACGTAAGAAAAATAATGTTTTATTAATTCGGGAAAAAAATTTCATGCTTAGTGATATGAAATATCTTGGAATAATATAATAAAACCAAGTAACATAAGATAACTGAATAGATATTATCGAGATATAGTTTTAATCGTCAATTAAAATAAAATAATCATTAAAATCGATAAAATATTTTTTAATAAATCAAAATTAGTATAATTATTGTTGAATATCTTTATCTAAAAATGATTTTAACTTATATAAATTAACGCTAAACAGTCTACAAGTTTCTCTATAAATTTCAGAATAATGATGGTGAGAATTGATGATGATGATGATGATGATGATGATGATGATGATAATAATGATTACTATATATAAAAAATTTCACGATTCATGATAAGAATGCATTAACACTATTAACTGCATAAGGATTATCTGGTTATAGATCAGTTCACGGTAATGTTATATTGACATGAGTCAAAAATTTATATATAAAAAAAAAATATATATATATTTAAATTCAAATATAAATACAATTAAAGATACGCACGAACGTTTAATTAATTTAATATAGATTATTATTTTCTTTTTTTTTTTTTTTTTTTTTTTTTTCTGTAAATATTACTATATATCTTGCGTTTAATTTTACCATAACATCAGATCTATTATTTTATTAAAATAAAATTGAATCCAATTTATTATAATTCCGTGAGCATAACTCTATCGCGATTAAGATCTTATCTTTAATCGATCGGATACAATGCAATGTTTGATAAAATATGTATATTTAAAATAATCGCAAATTATTTATTCTTATTAATTATTAATGATGTTAAATCATTGGCCAATTTTTTTTAATACATATAAACATACATACATAATACATACGTACGTACGTATGCGAAAATTCTTGTTGGCCATTGTGATCGGTACTTTTATACA
>NC_062196.1:6721576-6764076 GCF_912470025.1 Vespa velutina
AATATCATTAAGACGTAGCAAGATATATATGTAATTACATAAGCAGGGGCATATCAAAGAAAGCATGATACGAAAAAAAAAAAAGAAAAAAAGAAAAAAAAAGAAAAGAAAAGAAAGCCAAGGAATTCATTCGTCGACATGAGATAAAGAATTATGATATGTCTAAGATAATGGATTATAACTTACCACCGCATGACCGGCATCCATTACCAATATACGATCGCTATCCATGACGGTATGAAGACGATGTGCAATAGTAAGTACCGTACAATTCTCAAACTTTTGACGTATAGTCTTTTGTATAAGTTCATCCGTACGTGGATCGACATTGGCCGTGGCTTCATCCAAGATAAGAATTGGATTATTTCGTACGATCGCTCGTGCCAAACATACCAATTGTCGTTGGCCAACGCTCAAATTAGATCCACCTTCGTTAATGTGTGCCTCCAATCCCATTTCTTTAAGTTCAACTTCTTCCAATGCTTGCCACAATAAATTGTCTTGATAATTATCAAACGGATCAAGATTTCTTCTTAATGTGCCAGAAAATAAAAATGGCTCTTGCGGTATTATACTCATTATCGAACGTAAATCGTGTAGGCCAATTGTACTTGTATCAATACCATCGATCAATATTGGTCCATCGATTTCAGCGAAACGGAACAATGCAGAAATCAATGAGGATTTACCTGCTCCTGTTCTACCAACGATCCCTACCTTTTCCTTTGGCTTTATAAAGAATGTTAAATCCATTAATACTGGTGATTCTAATAATGAATAACGCATCGATACACCTTTGAACTCGATCTTTCCCTGTTGAGGCCAATTTTCTGGTGGTTTCTTGTCGGGTGTACTTTCCAACGGTGGTTCGCTCTCGATTTTACTGAAAAAAATTAATTCTCCCTTTCAATTTCATATATAATAATACAAAGATATTATATTATCCTTTTTACAAACGAGTAAGATCAAATATATTCGATAGTGATTTATAAATTCATTATTTATAGATTTATTTTTTACGGCATTTTTAAATATTATCTTAAAAATACGAACTTCTCAACAACTTTTTACAATATCGCAATTAGCTTTTAAAAATGATAAATCTTTCGCTACTTACAAACCAATAATGTTCAATATTTCAATAGAAAATATTTGAGGAAGGGGAGTGATCGAAAAAAAAAAAAAGAAAAAAAAAAGAAAAAGAAAAAAGAAACATTAATTTTCATGTTAAATTTTTTTGAATAAAACTCGATATCGTTCATTCGACGATACTCAAAGTAATAAAACTTTCATAATTAATATCTAAACATTTAAATTCTGTTAGAAAAAAATATTTTAATAATTAACGTAAACTACACTTATGGGAAAATATTTAGAGATTTAGGACATACCTGTACTCGAGTATACGTTCGACCGATGTCATTTGATTTTCCAATTCTGTACTCTGTCGCATACCCCATTGGAACATCCCGGTCAAACCAATACTTTGAGTAATCGCCAGACCAACGTCACCACCTTTCATCGATCCAGCAGCATCATCATACATAATGAGAAAGCTCAGAGTAACCAAAGCTATGTACACCAGGCAGAAGACATCTAACCAAAATCCAAAGGCACGAGAGGAGGCAATGAATATAAACCAAGCCGAGGAATGCAAATCCTGATGATTGTCGAATTCCTTAATAAGGATTTCACCGGCTTCGAAGGATCGTATCGTTGGTAAACCCTGTAGCGTTGCGTTCAGGTGTCCAAACACCGGTGAACGGGCTGATGACCATTTATGATTATACTCATTTGTTCTCTCCAATTAATTTATTAACGAATTTATCTTATTAAAATATATTAAAAATATCTATATTTGAGAAGACGACATGATCGAATATCATGCATTTTTTGAAATCGAAAATATGAGAATACTGATTTTTTCTTTTTCTTTCTTTTTTTTATCATAGTAGTTTTTTATCGTAGTTAATTATTTTATTTGAGGTACTCACTGATTCCTTCGAGACGTTTAACGCTCCGACTTGTCGCAATATAGAAAACTCGTAGATAATAAAATATCAATCCAATTAAAACAGTCGGTATCATTAACCATGGATTAGCAATGGCAACGACTGTTATAATTCCGAGCAATGCTAAGCCAATTTGTATGCAATCGATCAATGCTATTGGTAAAAGTTCATCTACGGCTCCCATATCCTTTGAAAATCGATTGAGAACTCGACCAGAGTTATTAGTATTGAAGAATAACATTTTTGCATTACTGATACAACGAAACATTTTATCGTGTAACGTAGTTGACGCTCGCATACACATATTGAAAAATGATAACGAACGTACGAGAGTTATTCCTATGGTAAATACAGTAAAAGCACTGTATATATAAATACAAGTTTCTCGTTCAATCGGTCCTTTCCAGTCCAAATGTGTAGCACCGTCTTTCGTTACATCAATCTATTGATAAGATTACAACGTTAAGATTAGGTACGATATGATTTTTTTTAAATATAAAAAAAAAAAAAAAAAAAAAGAAAAAAGAGAAAAAAATATGTTTGTACTTACCGACGTCTCTTCCATATTGACCCATTTAGATATAAAGAAATCACCTCCGCTTGCTGCCGATTGTGCCATTACACAAAATCCAAATACTAATGCAACTATACACCAATTACCACCGGCTAAGAAATAGCCAGCGTAAACTTTTCCAGAAACACTACCTTTAGTTCGCATTTCGGCTACCTGAAAATAAATAAATGAGAAAAAAAAAAAAAAAAAAAAGTAATGTAAAATAATAATAATAAAAATAATAAATAAATGAGTTACCGTGAAATTAAATATATTATTATTACCTCTTCTGGTTCTGGTTGCTTGCTGGTGTCATTCGTCTTGCAAGAACTCAACGAAGTGATACTTGGATTACGAGAATTGCTTCTACTTGCGGGCGTAGATGATGATTGTTCCTCGTTGTTCGTTGGAGTTTCCAACAAATGTCCAAAATCGACTCCTTTTGAGCCCAACTCGTCGTACGTCCTTATTAAAGGGACATTTACGTTATATTGATATTTTGCAAAAAAAAGAAAAAAATATCTTTAAATGAACTTACCCCTCCGCCTGAATCACGCCATCCTTCAATACAATAATTCTACTGACATTGTGCAAATATTGTAATTGATGAGTAACAAGTACTCTGGTTTTTCCTTTTAAATATTTAACAACGCACTCCTCGAACATATGTTTACCAACGTGAGCATCTACGGCGCTTAATGGATCATCCAGCAAGTAAATATCCGATTCTGCATAAACCGCTCTTGCTAAATTTATCCTATTTTTTGTTTGTTTTTTGGTTTTTTGATTTATTGTAACATTTATAATATATTTTTAAAATAATTATTTAATCCCAATTAAAATATACTGACCTAGCACGTTGACCGCCGGACAAACTTATACCTCGTTCTCCTACTATTGTCTTATCGCCATAAGGTAACAATGTAAAGTCCCTTTTTAATTGACATACTTTAATAACATTATTGTATCGAACTTGATCCATCGCTTGACCAAATAAAATATTTTGTCTAACCGAACCAGCAAATAACCATGGTTCTTGACTAGCGTAAGAGATACTTCCATTAACCTGTAAATGAAAAATAATTGAACAATTTAATTTTAATTGTTTTAATCACATTTAAATCAATAGTCATATGATAATAATATTATTATAAATAAATTAACATACTTGTAAATTACCGGAGCATACTTTCAATTCCTTTAAGATAACATTTAACAAACTGCTTTTTCCTGAACCAACTTGTCCAACTATCGCTATAAGTTCACCTGGACGAACACGTATATTAATATCCTGCAATGTATATTCGTTTTCAGATGAAAACCATTTAGCAGAAACACGTTCTAATTTTATAAAATCCTCGTTATCTAATTTCGGTTGTTCGGTAGAACTGTTCCTCCTATTTATTACATCATCATTTACTTCATTGTTTAAATTAGTTTTGTTTTTATTCTTTTGGTTTACAATATGTTTATTCTTATCTACTTTTTTTTTCGATGTCACTTCCTCATACATCATAAATTTCTGTAATCTTCTTATAGAAACCATAGCTTCTGCTACTTGGGTAATACCTAATACATAAATATATAAATAATTTCATTATTTATTTGTCAACAGCTAAGAATAGTTTTAATCTTACCTTGTGGGAAAAAAACTGTCATAGTTTGTCGTAAAATATTATAATATGCTGTCAATATAAAAACTTTTTCAGCTGTTATCTTTCCATCTAATAAGACGTAGGCCAATATAGTGATAAACAAACACATTCTTGTAGTGAAAATAATGAATGACATTGTAACACCTCGGATGTATGACGTTGAACGGATAACATTGATTTCTTTCCTATTAATCAAGAAATATTTCTAATGTAGTTAAAAGGTTTAAATATATAACATTTATAAAATTAATAATAATATTATTTTGTTTTACTTTCTAGCTTTCTCTATTAAATCACTGAATGGTTTTTCCCATGTATACATTTTGATCGCTTGAATTCCAGTTATAATCTCGTTTGTTAATCTAACTCTTTCATCTGTTCTTATAGCTGTTCTCAATCTTAATTCCGATGACTTCTTACCCAAATATCCTAAATGAAAGGATTCAAATAAATTATTTATATATATATATATATATATATATATATATATATATAGATATATATATGTATATATATCTATATGACTATTATTAGTTAAACCAAAATAAAATATGCTTTTACCTTGAAGTGGTATAAACATTAACAATGTTGCGACACCAATAATAGCAGCTATTTGTACTTCAGCGAACATGAAGTAGGTAATAATTATAGTTTCAAGTGGCGCAATCCATAAGTAGTGTAAAAATATGATAGCGACATCAAATCTATTTACATCATTTGATAAAAGATTAACGGCTTGTCCAATCGTTGTGTTTCCTAATGCAGTTCTTGATAATCTTAATGCTTTTCTATATATTAAGGAACAGCAAGCTACTCTCATTTTCATACCCATATGAAGAATAGCCATCATGTATGGGTGTACAACAAATATATTAATAGCAGAACACAATATTATTCCAAGAGCATATAAATATGCTTCATTTTTTGATACTTCTGTAGTATTATAATATCGCAGTAAATAGCCAAGGAATAATGGTTGTAGTACCCTATATAATAAAAGAAGAAAACATTTATATTACAATATTTATTAATTATAGATATTTTTTGTTAACATGCTTAAAGCGATAATAATTAAAATAACATTCTATTATTATATTAATAAAACAGTATTAAATGTCGCTTTAATTGTCTACGTAAATTTAAACATAATATATTCTCATCTATAAATCTTGAAAATGTTTTAAATCAATGACAATGTAAATAAACAAATAAGAATGAATAATAGAAATGAAAGAGTATTTATTATGCAAATCAAAAGTTCTAAATTAAATAAACATGCAAAAAAAAAAAAAGAACAAATGAAATTTCAACCAAATATAAAGATAGAGTAATAAGAAGTAATTTAGATGGTTAATAAGGAAAAAAATGTAAAAAGGGGATTTAATGATCTTTCAAAATTCTTATTTTTGCGAACTTGCATATCAGAATTATTTTGCTTCTTATACAGTGGATCATCATTTACTGAAACATAGGTATGTTCTCGTGGTGTATAGTAACGGATTAATAGACCAAGAAAGAATGGTTGAAATAATCTGCATATATAATAATAATAATAATAATAATAATAATAAACTTAATAGAAATATTTGCTAATTAATTGATTATATAAGTACTTTATCTGAACGAAAGAAATAAAAAAATTGTAGTTATTGTACGATAATATATAACGTGTAATTACCTGAGTACTATTTCCATTATGACCAATATTATTCCATAGAACATTATGCGTGCACCAAAACATTTGATTAAAACTTTCAATAAACTTGGTTCTTTCAAATTACTTTCATCGTCAATCTTTCCACCATTTTTAGCAGCCTTATTTTTTTTTTCGTTTATCCTCTGACATTCTGCTTCCCACAAAGCAGTTAGCTTTTCTCCAAGTATACTACTTGTATGCTCCTTAAGGGGTTTATAGAGATCAGATACTTCAAGATCTCTGTGATATCCTATCCAGAAAGTGCGTAAAATCCACCTGTTATGAAAATATAAAAATATAATATGAATATATATATATATATATATATATATTCTTCTTAATTAATTGTAGAATAACATGATAAACATTAAAAATAGGCATAGAAATAGAGAAGATAAATTTTGTTCTCTTTTTTTTTTCCCCCAAAATGAATCAAAGATTTTTCTTAATTAATTGTATAATAACATGATAGACATTACAGATAGATATAGAAATAGAGAAGATAAATTTTGTTCTCTTTTTTTTTTCCCCCAAAATGAATCAAAGATTTTTCTTAATTAATTGTATAATAACATGATAGACATTACAGATAGATATAGAAATAGAGAAGATAAATTTTGTTCTCTTTTTTTTTTGTTTTTTTTTTTTTCCCCCAAAATGAATCAAAAATTATAATAATTATATTCATCGTTAATATGACACAAAAACAAAAATAAATATTGCAAAATATATTCTACGATTATCAACAAGAGAAAAAAAAAGAAATAATGATAAATTAAATTAATGGTAACATTTTATTCAATAGTCATTACTGATATAATGATAGGAATCTAATAATCGTTCGCAAGCATAAACGAATGAATGATTATACCCTTTCAGTTTATAAAAGATATGTTTGTATCAGATACGCAGATAAATTCTCCTTATTAAGATATTTATCCTTATTCAACCTTGCAATCGTTTAGTTTAAGCAATATACACCAATATAGTATTTATCAGCGATTGTCATGACAATAAGATACTTTAAAATGAGATGATAAGTATATATATATATATATATATATATATATATATATGCATATACATGTATATATGCGTATATCTATAATAAATAACTCTTATCATATCGAAACAAGTATTTTCAATTGCTTTAAGTATTACTTACGTGAAAGTTAATGCGCTAAGAGGATTGGCTTCCTCGCGAGGATTTTTTTTCTTCTCAAATTTCTGTTTTCCATCCATGACAATAATATATTGTATTACGATCGTTTACTCGCCTTTTCTGAAAACAAAGAGAGGAAGT
Source organism: Vespa velutina (assembly GCF_912470025.1). Classification (NCBI taxonomy): domain Eukaryota; kingdom Metazoa; phylum Arthropoda; class Insecta; order Hymenoptera; family Vespidae; genus Vespa; species Vespa velutina. The sequence goes on from NC_062196.1 coordinate 6,728,796, forward strand.
TGTGAAAAAAAAAAAAAAAAAAAAAAAAAAAAAAAAAGAAAAAGAAAAGAAAAGAAACATTACAATTGTAATCGTACATATGCACGAGTAAGGAATAATTGAAGTAATAAAAATTGAAACTAAAAAATAATACAAAGTATATATATATATATTTTTTTTTTATATACATACGTATATATAAAAAAAAAAAAAAAAAAAAAAAAAACATAACTTCGTATAAAAAAGGGATATTGCATTTTTCCAATTAATCTTATTTGAAGTTGGGGTGAAGTAAGGGAAGGTGGAGACGATAAATATAACACAGAAAAAAAGAAGAAAGAAGAAAAAGAAAAAGAAAAATAAATAAATACATTTTACAAATTGCAATAATAATCTACACTCGATATTACGGTATAATATTACAATGATCTTTTCTTTTTCTGATTTTTTTCATTTCTTAATTTTTTTCTTTCCTTATTTTATAAAAGGGTTGGAATATGATAATAATCGTATCTTATCTTCTCTTTCCAATATATACCCACATTGCTTTGCCCGTTATCTCAGCAGCTTTACAAATATTATATCTTTTTTAATAGTATAAGTATATCGACTTTAGTTAAGCGTTAATCGTTACTCAGCAATTTTTTCTTCTCGCTATTACTCTCCCTAGAATATCGTACGTTTATACGTCTATACGTATACAAACATAAATACATTGTATATAATTATTCATCGTATATTTCATATGTGCAAAAGAATTGTTTCATCGTTATCGACAATTTTATTCTATATTACAATTTTTTTTTATCAAATAGACATTATTAATTTAACTATACAATAAAATTTAATTATAGATTTTGTTCCTTGGTAATTTTGATTTTTTTTTTTTTTTTCATTGACATTTTATATAATATCGGTACAAATCAATACACGTATATAGATAATATATAAGAATACATTTATTTAATTATTTCTATTCGTACACATACACACGTACACACGTATAATAATAGTTGATAATAATCAAATGACTATATATACTTATACTTATTGTTACTGTTTCGGTAATAATCCAAATGGTGAGAATGTCATTGATATAGAAAAAAAAAAAAAAAAAAAAAAAAGAAAAAAAGAAAAAAAAAGAAAAAAAAAAAGAATAACAAAGTATTACACAACATTACAGCATAAAAACAAAGATTACGTACACACACACACACACACACGTGTATCTTGAATGAACAACATCTGATTGACAATTAAAAGAAATATTATGCCAAAAGATAATAAGAAGTTTAATATCATCAATAATCTCATATAGAAAATAAATAATCCGGAACTGATATCGTAAAGAAATTCTTTCGCATTATCTTAAAAATAACATGAGAATTTATAAATAAATTTCTTCGAAATCAAATGATGTATAGTTCATAGAAAAAAGAAATACAAGTATTTCTTTTATTATGTGACTTTTTTTTTCATTTCTTAATGGAATAATCAACAAATTACGATATATACTAATCGTATATAATAATAATCGTTAAAAGAGACTTAATTGATTCTTTCTTTTTTCTTTTTTTTTTTTTTCCTTTCTTCGTAAATATGCAAAATTTTTATATCACCATTGCAATTTATTAGAATAATAATTACGTAGATATCGTATTTTAAAAGGAAATTCATCCTTCAAATTTTTTTCACGTTGTTAATAATGTCACTCACGAACAATCTAATAATTAGGATATTGCTTAAACGGCAAAAAAAAAAAAAAAAAAAGGAGAAAAATAGATAGATAGAGATAGAGAAAGAAAGAGATAGAGAAAGAGAAAGAGAAAGAGAGAGAGAGAGAGAGAGAGAGAGAGACTTTAAAGGAAAAAAAAAAACAAATATTTGAACGTCGACTTTGCTTGTAAACTTTATCCTTAAGTTCGCACGATTAAATTTATTGATACTGATAAGAAAAATAAGTAAAAAAAAAAAAAAAAAAAAAAAAAAACTGTCGTTTAAAACAATAATTTATGATGATACTTAATCCTGAAATAAAAAAGATTATTACGTGGATGATAAAACGTTTATAACAAATGACTATTTTCATCTTTCAAGGCCATTCCCTTACGTGAACCTACAAATCAACAGGTTTGATTTGTATGTTCTTTTTTTTTTCTTTTTCTTTTTCTTTTTCTTTTTCTTTTTCTTTTTCTTTTTCTTTTTCTTTTTCTTTTTCTTTTTCTTTTCACCCTCACGGAGTCTTTTTTTTCTTTTTTTTTTTTTCTTTTTTTTTTCTTTTTTTTTTTTTTTTCTTTTTTCTTTATCGTACAATACTTGTATGTCTCGTCTATCGCGAATTGTACGATAATATCGTGCTTATGTGTACGATATATCGTGTGTGTGTGTGTGTGTATATGTGCGCAAGTGTGTGATGCGGTTTTGTTGAATCGTATAAAATCTAATAACTGAATCACAGATTAAAGCTCAACAATCATTCAAATCTATATACGCTTTATCTAAATATTCAATAATATATATATATATCTGATATATATATATATAAATATACGTCATGTATATGATAATAGATATAAATATATGTCACGTATATTGCTACTTGATAATACAAATTTTACATATTATTTTCTATATCTCTTTCTTTAATACGCATAATTAGTTATCATTGTAGTAACTATTATCTTAAAAACGTACACATACGTTCGTAAATTCCTGAAACGAAACTAATAGTATCTTCCTCTAAACAATGGTAAAGAAGAAGAGGAAGAAGTAGAAGAAAAAAAAAAAAAAAAAACGTGTTTATAAGGAAAAATCATCCAAGGATAGAAGTAAATTAGTTTAGAGAGAATAATAATAATAATAATAATAAGGATATTAGTAATAATAATAAGAATAAGAAGAAGAAACAGAAGAAGAAGAAGAAGAAGAAGAAGAAGAATAAAGAGATAATAAAAAATATATCATTTCTTTGGCAAACATAATAATTCCGATTATTACTTTAATGTATGCAACAGTTGATAAATTTTGCGAAAGAAACAGTTGTAATTATTTGTCTACTGTCGATCGATTATAACTGTCGATCGATATCATAAAGTAAAGCGAACATAAATGTAGTAATAATAATAATAATAATAATAATAATAATAATAATAATAATAATAATAATAATAATAATAATAATAAAAAAAAGAAGACAAAGAAGAAGACGAAGAAGAAGAAAGAAAAGATGACGATGATGATATAGATATAATAACAATAATAATAATAATAATATATATATATATATATATATATATATAATTAAAAATTCGAATGGTGATCGATTTTCCTCAAATTTGAGCTTATCATGCTCATCCTACTTTCTTAAATCGCTCAAGGTTACGAAAACGGCTATGCAATATCGAATCATACGGAGAATGAAAATAAATTTAAGTAGAATTCACACATACAATTCTCTTATTTAATTCGAAATATATATATATATATATATATATATATATATATATATATATATAAATGTGCGTATATACGTGTGTGTGCGCGCGCGCATATATATATATATATATATATATATATATATATATATAATATGCATATTATAACGTAATATGTTGCAATTATAATAGACATGAATTTTTACTTACTTCGTAAAAATAAAGATGAAAAGTAAAAAAAACTTGCTTAAGCTTTATGCGTCAGGATCCCATACTATTCGATTGGTCTAATAATCCCTTTAACGGTCGAACTAAACGCCTAACCGTGCAGAAAGCATTTGCTACACTGCAATAAAAAACGCATGTATCATTGGTTAACCCCGAATCATAAACACGTGACCATGAACAACCTACTGAAATTGAATGAATTCTACTTTTATATAAGAGATCGCTGTCTTCTTTAACGACTGTAGCGCCGTTAACTGAAAATAGTTTCATCCGAAGATAAATTTCAAACTTTATTATATAGAGTATATTAGATTTCAAAAATTGACGAAACTTAACATAATTCAAGTGAATTATTTGTATGTGAAAAAAAGAAAAGGGGAAAAAAAGAAAAAGAAAAAAAAAAGAAAAAGAAAAAAAAATTGAGTTCAAACATTTAACCTCTCCCTCCCACCACCACCACCACCGCCACCACCAGCACCATAAGATTATTTTATATTTTTCACGTGAGAATGTGAATTTTTTCGTTAAAGGTCAATTGAACGTTGTAAAAAAATTATACATCGAATTTTTTCTTTTACGAATTATCATATAATAAATGTATATATGATTTTATTATTAACGAATATCGATTATTCTAATCTTTCAAAGGTATAATTTTAAAAAAAGAATTTTTTTATTATTATATATTATCCTACGAACGGGATATAAATTTTATTTAACGTTCTTTTATATCGTTCGATTCAAAAGGAAATATTTTAATGTATTCAATTTTAAATAATAGTGATAATAATAAAGGTATATAAAATACATGATGAAAAAGTAATATGTTGATAATAATGTTAATAATGTAACGATATATATCATAGTTTTCAAATTTTACATTTCAATATTACCTAACTCGATGATTGGTTATTGAGAAAATTTAGAGAATTTTTCTTTAACATCGTATGAATTTAAACGTTTGGTAACACTGTTTTACTTGGTTGGTTACGTATTCACTCTTCTTCCTTCTAGCCTCTTTGTGAACGAAGTCAATCGTTTGTGAGCATTTTTATAAATACATAAAATCATATTTTACAGAGATAAAAAGCGTTTGAAATTATCTTTTTTTTCTTCTTCTTTTTTTCATTTTCATTGCAGTTACATAAAATGGAGGACGACGGTGGTAACGTGGTTGATCTTTATATTCCCAGAAAGTGGTAAGAATCGCACGTGGATTTTCAAGAGTGTACCATGCGTTTTAAACATAAATGATCTTTTTATAAATTATTACAACATAAATAAAAAACAATCTACATATATATATATATATATACTTACTATTATACATGTGTACAACTATATGAATATTTATTGATAATATGAGATCAGTCGTATAACTTTGTATATTTATTAATTACATATAATATTCATTTTATTACATATAATATATGAATATATATTTTTGTTTTAGCTCATCGAGTAATCGTATTATTCACGCAAAGGATCATGCGTCTATACAATTGACTTTGGCAGAAGTAGATCCAGAAACTGGACGTATGACAGATTCTACCAAAATGTATGCGATATGCGGAGCAATCCGTCGTATGGTATGTATTACATTATAATATATAACAAATAGATTAAATAAATATACTATTGTATATAAATTATATATATATATATATATATATATATATATATCATATTGATATTTGATTTTATTACAGGGTGAATCGGATGATTGTTTAGTTCGCCTTGCAAAAGACGATGGAATATTACCTAAAAACTTTTAATATATTATAATATAATTTCTTTTTAATAAAAATTATATTAATAAAACTTTTAATAGTCTTTATAAAATTATTTCTATTTTTATATTCACGATAAAGACAATGAAAATTTATCAATGATTTCAATTAAAAAAAAAAAAAAAAAAAAAAAAAAATAAAAGTCCTATAATATAATATATTTATTGCTAATCTATACGTATAAATGTTTTATTCTCAATATTAATGTATAAAGGAAAAACAAAAAAACAAACAAAAAAAAAAAAAAGATAACCAAAACATCAGTACGGCTGATGACATTTTTGAATTTATTTGGTTCTGTACAGTTTTACTACAAATCTTTAATTATTATTAATATAATTATATATCATAATAGCGATTATTGTTCAAATAGTACGTTTCTATTTTCGTAAGATTCATATTTTTTTCTTTTTTTTCTTTTTTTTTTTTTCTTTTTTTCTTTTTTTTTTTACCGTGTAAAAAGAGAAGTTTCTTTATTATTGCAATGACTTCGCAGGCATAAAAATCGACTTATTAAACATAATAATAGATATATCACGATGCCATCATTATTATTGGCACTTAAACTTTTGTTAGAATAATCGTATAATTCATGTCTCGAAGCCATTATCAATATGAAAAATGAAAGTATGAAAATAATGTTGCGAGTAGATTCTGTTCGTAGTTAGAGCATTCTCATTAGACGCTAGATTTACAAAGCGTTTTATCAATTAGAAAAGTATGTTTACATAGAGATGTTATATTTTTATTTTGGTTTTCTAATGCAAGCAGCAAAAAGAAGATCAAAGCCAGTATGGATCCATAGGACCATCGAGCGATCAGATCTTTTTCATTATTCGTATTGCTAAATGTGAAAACAATGATTTATCACTTTTTCAGAAATCGCAAACTTACATTAGTATATCGTAATTTTTACAATAATTTAACGCGTATAGCTTCATAGAAGCGTAATATATTTAAAGCAAATAAAGAGGATTCTATCTTTTTATCTGTTTCCTTCTGAGAAAGACAAAATCATTTTGCTGAGCAATATATCAACATATTACGACATATATATATATCATCATATATATATATATACATATATATATATATATATATATATATATATATATATATATATATATATATATGATTTACGTGTTGCATTTGTACGTACACTCCTTTTCATACGTGCCTCTTTTGTTATTTAAAGCAATAATATTTGTTCTTTTTCATTATCCTAATCATCTTTATTACATTCGGTATTAATTATCATCCAAATACACCAAGCTAGTTATTAAAATCATTGAAAATTAATCATTCGTATTAAAAATAATTAATGAAATTGATAATACGATATACGGTAGGAAACGTTTCTATGGTGTATCATTCGTTATTATACGTTTCAATAACAATAAAGGAAGATCGGCCAGATTTTTTTTAAATAATTCTATATGCCGATTAAATCAACAGATGAGGGATGATAACTTTTCATTAATATCTCTATCAAATGTCTATCTATTTTGTGATAGATCTCTACTGGAACACGTAAGATTATGCAATGATGCAACACCACTATTTATCTCTAACTTTAGTTATAACACCGATGCAAAATAAATTACAAATAGCTTCTTTCAAACAACCTTAATGTTAGTTTATAATAACATATTCGGCATAATATTAGTTATATATATATATATATATATATGTATAGACATACATATATATATATGTGTGTGTGTGTGTGTGTGTTTATATATATATATATCATCGTGTCGTTACATATAGTTATACATTTAATTTCATTATGTACTAGGAAATGTTTCTTTTTCATTTTTATTAAATAACAACTTCGTTAAATCTTACATATAATGGAGCATTTTTTTTCATTACATATTCTCGATATATCTCTTGATACAAGCGAAAAATCTTATGACAGTCTCTAACGCTATTTCTCTTACAACAGACACGTGGAAGATAATTATTATTATTATTATTATTATTATTATTATTATTATTATTATTATTATTATTATTATTATTATTATTATTATTATTATTATTAATATTATTATTATTTTATTATTATTATTATTATTATTATTATTATTATTATTATTATTATTATTATTATTATTATTTGCAAGACCGTCGACCGAACGTTAAAACTCGATGTACCATTATCGTTGCGGTAGGACGCACACACGATACGTTTCAATATTTTTTTTTTCTTTCTTCTTTTTTTTTTCTTTTTCTTTTTTATTATTTTTTATTTTTTATTTTTTTCTTCATTTTTATACGTATAGAGCGTAAAGAAATAATATATTGTCCATTCGCCACATAATTCTGTTTTTATTTTGAGTCGATCATCCTCTGGCGAAGCGGTAACAAATCATTGTTAGACATCTCGTATAGATTACTATCTAATTGTAATAACTAGTTCGAAGTATAGTATTTTACAAGACTTATATATGACACGAAGGAAAAAAATATAAACTCTGTATTTTGGCTTTTTTCTCTTTTTCATATATATATATATGTATGTATATATATATATATATATATATATATATATATATGCATGTACGTCCTACTTAATAGAGCATATAGTAATCATATATAATGCAAAGTTTTATTATTTCATCTATATTATGTGAAAATTGTATCGTTAATACCATCGTTAAACAGTCCAATTGAAAAGAAGTATTTATTAAATAGACTTTATTGGTACTGTGGAATGTGCCAAGATGGACATCATAAATGTCCCTGACAAATATCGAGAAGTACTTTATAAAAGTGATGTTTTATGTCTTCCATGTGCGTATAATATTCTTCTTTTTCATTTTATTATTATCATCATCATCATCATCATCATCATCATCATCTTCTACTTTGTTATATATCTTCTTCTTCAATTTCTTTTTATTATTACATGACAATTTTCTTTTTCCTTTTTTTTTCTTTTTTCTTTTCTCTTTTTTTTTGTTTTGTTTTTCTTTTTTTTTTTTTTTTTTTTTTTTTCTTTTTTTTTTTTTTTTTTTTTTTTTTTTTTTTTTTTTTTTTTTTTTTTTTTTTTCTCTTTTTTTTTGTAGATCCAAAAAAACGTACTCTTTCTCATTTTTATTAATACATTAACAGAATCTGAAATCATTCGATCCAAAATTATTCGTACGTGTGACGTTTGAACCTTGCATAGAATGAAAGTAATTGTTGTTTTGAGAATATCGTTATATTTCTAGGATACACAAGTATACTTCATTATTTGGCACAATCGTCATATCGTAATTTATAAATGACGATTTTATGTGCAAAATAACAAACTATAAAACGTATTATCATTTAATAATATCTTTTATAATACGAGATAATTGATATAATTCACACGTGATTTATAATTTTTAAAGAATATACAAACAACATTATTAAAGTACAAGTCATACTGTACCGAATTCCTTTTTATATTTAATTAATATTTATATTATTTTAGAATTTTTATATATCCTAAGAAAACACGATCTGTATATGTGTGCATGTATATGTGTATGTATATGCGTGTGTGTATATACATATATATATCATATGTGTCTGTGATAATTTAATATTTTTAAATATATGTAAACTTTGTCTCTTATCTAGCTTTCTTGCTTTTATCAATTATATATTTAGTTTCAATTAATGTTTCACAAAAAAAAAAAAAAAAAAAGAAAGAAAAGAAAAGAAACAAAAAAGAAAACTAAAGTATTATTTTCATTGTACTGTATCTCTTTTTAAATACATAAATTATATTCGAGTGGCAAGATTGAGAAAATACAAAATACAACGGAAAAAAAAAAAAAAAAAAAAGGAAAAACAAAAAAAAAAAAAAAATAAAAAATAAAAAAAAAAAAAAAGAAACAAAATTTAATCTATGAATATGCAAGGTTCTTTGGCTTTTATTCCTATATGAATAATTTTAGTCGTGCGATAAATCGTAATTCGGTCACACCGAAACGTAATAAATTTTATTAACGACATTATTATATTTATTTAATTCCCCACGTTCTCACAGTATATCGTCAAATGATTTCTAACTTCGCTGGTGCAGGTGTCTATTAAAGAAAGTATAAAAAAGAAAAGAAAACAAAACAAAAAGAAAGAGAGAGAGAGAGAAGAAAAGAATGAAAAAAAAAAAAAAAAAAAAAAAAAAGAAAAGAAAAAGAAAAGAAAAAAAAAAGGAAAAGAAAAAACAAACCATTAACATTATGCTTACTTTATGATCTTGTAGTTTTGGCTAGACTGTGCAAGATCGTTTCGACAATTCTCATGTAGATGGCCCAAAGAAATTTCAAGAAGAAATTAAAAGGGTAGCTCCTCGGTCATTTTTCTAAGAGGCAGTGGCGGCAGATGGAAAAGAGGTGGGTCACGCGAGATTCGTTTCTTGTTCGCCCCATCCTTCGCTGTCGCATTCGCTTTCCGAAGCTGAATCACTATCGCTAAATTCGACAGCAACACGGCGAGCCAATATGGATGCAACGTCGTTCAATGCGTTAACACGTTCTACTTCCTTCTGCTCGATTTTTTCTACTTTTCTCAATTTTATCCCTACGTCATTCAAAATTGACATTTAATTTATATCTGTCGAAATTTACAAGAAAAAAAAAAAGGAAGAGAAAAGAAAAGAGAGAAAAAAAAAAGAAAAAAAAATACATATATATATATATATATATATTGGATGATCAAATAAATCTCAAAGAAAAAAAATTACCGTCTCTTATCGCTTTAAGTAAATCATTCCTTGGATCTACCAATGGGATGTTCGGATTGACAGCAGACTTTCGTAGCTGTCCATCGATACTTTTCAATGGTTTTAATTTCGGCGGACACATGGCTATCATTTTGGCAATATCTCCGTTCGTCAATGGTACCGGTGGGGATGAACCATTAATAGCTGGTGGTGGTGGTGGTGGCGGAGGAGGTGGAGGAATATTACACGGTGGAGAAATAGGCCTTGGTGGTGTAGGATCGGGTGTTGGAGGTGGTGGTGGTAAATCTTGAGAGACGGGATCTGTTTCGTCTGTACCAATTTGTGCCGAATGATTTGGTGGAGTAGGAGTCGAATGATGACTCGGTAAAGGACTGTTTGGACGACTTCCATTCCTATTTAACAAGTGGGACGGTATCGAACCTAAAAAAAGAAAAACATTTATTACTCCTTATTAGATTTGTTTTCTATTAATGATAAAATAAATAGAAAAGTTTAAAAGAAATATAAATTACCGTTCATGGAAGGTGGAGACATTGTTTCTCCTGGTGGAGGAGGAGGAGGTGGAAGCGTATCTCTACCAGTGCTCATAGATCTCCCTCTGGTAGGAGTATTATTAGCCGATGCCACCGTGGGAGTCGAATTACTTGAAGTATTGCTAGGTGGTGCCGGAGGTGGTTGAGAAGGTCGCGATCTACCACTTCTACTGGGTGTACTTTGTCCTCCTGGACTCTGATAAGTTTCGCTACCTTGTTGGCCTTGGCCAGAAGCATAATGAGAACCGTACACATTTTCTTCATAACCATGGGTAACAGAATTCGTTGCCCTATAATACAGAAATAAATATCTTCCTTTCTTAATCCTTAATAGTTTTATTTAATTAATTAACTTTACGAACCTATAATGATCAGAGGAAGAAGGGCTATACAAGTGTTGTTCCTCTGGTGGATAACTTCGTCTAAGTTCAATACTGTTCGGTCTAGGTGGTCTTGATTCGGTCACGACCATTCCCATCATTGTTTCATCGGTCATGGTATGAGGTGCTCTATATTGAACCCCTTGTGTTGGCATTATATATTCCCCATGGCCAACCGCTAATTGTCTCTGCCTTTCCCTTGTATTATGAGGCTGTCTTACACGCTTCTTGTGTCTACCTCCACCTCCGCTACCTTCGTTCCGTGGCCTATGAGGCTATATCGTATAAAAAATATATCAAAAATTATTCCTGATTGTTATTTATGTTTCCCATTAAGATATGTGTTTGCATGAGAACAAGCATAATCATTTCAATTCGAAAGAATTCGTTTGACTGATTGAGCTTCGTTAGAAATACGAACCATCGTCACTCTTTGTTGTTATTCTTGTTGTTGTTATTATTATTATCATTATTATTATTATTATTATTATTGTTATTATTATTATTATTATGATTATTATTATTATTATTATTATTATTATTATTATTATGATTATTATTATTATCTATCGAATATATTTTATAAAAAGTATATATGTATGTATGTTAGTGGTGCTAAATCAGTCAATAAATATGTAACGAATATGTAGGAAATATGGTTTCCTATAATGAATAATCACACAATCGTGCGATCGCTAAATAATATATCGTATCGTTGCGATATCGTTTGTAAGATTGATTGATCGTTAAATTTTATTTCCTACATAAAGAATGTGACAATTGAATTACGAAGATGAAGGGGTCGATAATTGATTGGCGTAAAACCGGATACATCATAATCATAGACTTTTGTGAATTGTAACATTAAAAACTTGCATTACTTGCAAAAGGGCAGCGTTGCAACGGTCGACAAAGTGACAATGAAATGTGGATATTGTGGTGAGATTTTTAAACGTACAAGGGTATCACTCGAGAGAGTGAGTATTTTTTTTTTCTTCTTCTTTTTTTTTTTTCTTTTCTTTTCTTTTTTTGTTTTTTGTTAATCAAAGCCATCAGTGGTTCGAGTAAGAAAAAAGACGATTATTAACTCTCGAGCGAAGTCCTTTGTTAGCACTGACATATCAAGGGATTTTAGATGAGTATACAGAGATCAAATGTTTTATTTTTTTTTTCTTTCTAAGTCGAAAATGAAATCGGCTTGAAACAATTGATCTGAGATCTGAGCAAAACACTAAAAATGCAAAAAGTCACTGGCTTTTGCTATTACCTAGGGCATTAACTACAAACTTTGAAAGCGAGCAACTAACGCAATTTCTAGTCAGCGTAAAAGAGAGAGAGAAAGAGAGAGAAAGAGAGAGAAAGAGAGAGAGAGAGAGAGAAAGAGAGAGAGAGAGAGAGAGAGAAAGAGAGAGTGAGATAGAAAGATAAAAATATATATATATATATAGAGAGAGAGAGAGAGAAAGAGAGTGGTTAATGATCGGATAAAACCACGGAGAAGTGAGACTGATGAGTGTGTGACTGATCGATTATTTAGTATTTATGATTTAACAGGGGAATAAAATAAAACTACAAAGATCCAAATCATCGACTTGCCTTTCTGTATGGTTCGGCATATTCTGTTTCAGTCTATAACGAACGGGATAGAGTTCCAAAATAGTTAGCAATTGCAATATCAATATATACATACATATTGTGAACTTATCTCATACGTTTCTCGTGCACCCCGAAGGCACGTTAATGTAATCTTTACAAAATTAATAATAACTTTCACGTCATAAAAAAAAATATAAATAAAAATTTATTAACGTAATTCTTAACCGTATAATAATAATCGTTCGCGATAAAACTTTGTTATCGAGGTGCACGCGTTAAAAAAAAAAAATAAACCTTCCAACGATTATTTACCTTTTTCCCTCGATCATGCAATTTCTTTTCCGTATCTTTCAACATCTCTTGACTCCATAAATCAAAGAAATAATTTGGATCCGTGTAAAACTTCAATCCATCTTTTCCGTCCTCCCTGATAAATGAAATGATCATTGAAAATCAATATTCAATTTTATATCAAAAGTTAACGAAATATTTTAGTATAATATATACCTATAAATGTTGAGTTTATCTAAAGGTGGTGGTGTGTCGCATTGACGATAAGTTTCTAACATCGCCGTTGGCATTGTATCCCTTGATACTACTTGTTGATCGAAAACGACCGAACTCTTGAATGCCTTCCTCATGTGTATATCTTGTAATGAAACTAAATAAAATAAATAATTATTACTCTTTGTAATAATTCCATTAATATTATTATATCAAATTTATATCCCAATGATAAGTTCAAAATAATAATTAGATAATTCTTTTATATATTAAATGAAAAAAAATTCATTAATTATTTCTAAAATTTCTACGATCGACCCCACCAACCTTCCTCGACATTGCTATCAAGTTGAGTGACCTTGACGGCCAATCGATCTATCCTAGCTTGCAAAGAATTTGCCCTGTCGCTTAACGCATGAGCTTCCCTGGTTAGCTCTGCAAAGAGATCTTCGGCATGCCGTGATAGGCTGGAGAGTTGTCTAATGGTATTAGCCAAAGTACCATTGGTGACAGCTTCTAATTCCGACGGTAATGGAAAATCTTCCGGTATCGTACCACGTGCGACGTGAACGGGTTCCACCAATCTTTTCGGTAGAGGCATTTTTTTCTCAATTAGTTTTGCGTTACGATCCTTTTGATTAGGCTTCGTAAATCATTCACCGTTCTTTCAAAATCTGTAATAAGACGTTTTTATTTTGTTAAGTTTTTCTAATACTTTTAACTTTTACTTGAGTTTCTCAATTAATTCGTAATAAATTTATAACGATGATAAACAAATATATATACATATAAGAAATAATATTAATAATAATATATGTTTATAAAAAAAAAAAAAAAAAAAAAAAAACGGATCTATATATATTTATATATCATATACCATATATAATATATTTTTAAGTGTGTATGTGCCCGTGTGCGTTATCATTAATGTATTCGAGTTTTAATTTACTTAAAAGAAAAGAAATAATAAATAAAAGTGAGCGATCGTGTTACGTTAAATAAAAGTCTAACGACCTGAGAAAGGCGATACTCGCGGAGACAGAAAAGGAAACGTTAGGATTAGTATACGCATGAGAGCAGCTTTACAATCAGTTCTACAATTAGTTCTAGTAGTATTCGAATGTACATATAACGGATCTTAAAGCATTAGGTATTGTATTTATACGTCATGATTGATTTATATGTACATCGGAATCGTTTAAATATAAGATGCTATATAAGGATAAGAAATCTAATATCACGAAATTTTTACCTTCGTTCATCGTAAGGAATAAAGATAAAACGATAAGTATGGAAGGACAAACGATATATATATAATATATGTATATATATATATATATATATATATATATATATATATATATATATATATATCGTGCGGTTAGCGAATGTACGACGATGAGCGAGATAAATAAATCTGAAGAAGATATGTAAGAAAATAATCAATACATAATATAAATCAATATGTATGAACATAATTATACACATTTATATGTAACATTCATATTTCATAAGTAATAAATAAGCGAAAGCTGTTAACGAGAAGTGAATGGAAAAGGTTAAAATGAAAATTGAAATTTAAAAATAGTCTGAGATCAATTATTTACTTATGTATATATTTTCATTTGAACAATTTTTTATTATCTATATGTTATACCTAAAAGCATGCTTAGACATTATTAAAGATCTATGTAAAACAAATAGACATATAGGAATAATGTATAATAATTTTCTTATTAAACGAAATCTTTATAAGTTTGGAAAACTTGTAAGTAATGAAATCAGAGATATAAAAAAAAAAAAGAAAAAAAAGAAAAAAAATGTCAAATTATCAGAGCATCCTTGAAGAACGGTAATAAATAACAATAAACTATGACTACATATCTAGCCCAAGATAATCTAGTTTAAATATGAATGAAGATTTGAAAGAGATCGGCAAATATTAAGTATATTTGAACAAATGATAAATAGATAGATGACGTTAAAAAAAACAGGGAACATTTATTTAGTAATAATTAAACGTATTCATACCTCATATTTTGAGATTAGACGATGACATAATGTAATCACATGTGAAGATAAAAATCCACAGTCTTTTAAACTTTTTAAAGTAGTGTTCATCACGGTAGAAACATTTACACCCAATTCCGATAATATAATATCACATATAAATGGGCATGATTAATTTCAGTTTTGACCTCTTGAATTTTGCACTAATGTCATGGCGGTGCACTATCTTCCTTTCTTGTTCACATTAAACACCTGTTAAGAGAAATAAGATTGATCGTATGAAAACTCCGAAACCGTTGTATATGTTCAAAACTTATATATTTCTTTTTTTTTTTTCATTTCGATTTAAGGAGAAGAATCACCCCCTACGTAGCTGCCACCCCGGCGGCCATGTGTCACCCTGCAATTCTGTTCCCAGCCACACGATGGCGCTTTACACTCCCCACCTCTCTCTCTCTTTTTCTCTTTCATATAACTATCTTTTTTACTGATTTTATTAAACTAAACCGATAAAAGACATATGAATTTATCAACGTTTCTACTTATATAAATTTACATCCCTTTTTATTTATCTATAAATTAGTCTACATAATCATTTTTATTTCTTTTACTTTTTATATTATCGTAACTACAGTTCTCTCTGTACAAGTTACTGCTAAACTATGAACACACGATACTTCGTCGACTTAAAGAATATTGAAAGTCAATAGAGAAGGAAAAGCGTTAAGTAGATTTAGGTCATTTCTTTTAAAAGGATTTCTAGACTATATCATCACGATAGAAAGCGTTTAAAAAGGCAAAATGAAAAGACTAATAAGATATTCGTCTGATTTCGATTCGCCATATTTTCTCTCGCCCCCACCTCTCCTCGTCTCAACACACTTCACCATAGCACACAACTTCCTTCTCGTCACACTGCGCCACGCCCCGCCCCGCCTCGCCTACTACTACTTTCGTCTTCCATCAACTGACAAGACGTGTCACGTTTTCTTGCGAGACTTCTTCTTACATCCATCGTTAACTCACCATATTCAGCGGAGTATGGCTAACTTCACGTATACGCATAATGTCGGTCAACGTAGTAGTACGATCATTGAAACGTACCACACCCCCTCCCTAACCTCCCCCTTTTATAATTACGTTCTTTCACCGATAAGAAATGTTTTTCTCTCTTTACCAAAACGAGTACAACAAACGAGTTCACTCGTCAGCGTATAATATGGCGTTTATTTCTTCGATTCGTATTTATTTTTTTTTACGTTCGACTTATTGTTGCAATTGTAAACGTTCTTCAAGCGCTGTTAATCGCGGCGCTGTTCTTTTCAACCAACCGTGGACAAAACGAAAGACCAACCAACCGACCGAATGACAAGCAACTGACTGAGTTACTCCCGTTACATCAACGCAACAACACGCAAATCAAAATCGCGGGAAATTTTAAATATGAATACCTTGATTATTTGATTTTCTTTATAAATAATTTTCAATCTTTTTTATTATAGACGATAACTACGTCCAACGTGATGTCATCTGATTTACTAATAACTTTTACAAATCTGACATAATTAAAAAAATTTCGTAACAATGTTTAAACATAAGATATTATTGTTAATTAAAAAAAGTCTTGGCATTGATTATTCGATCGTTTTATATCAATATGTTCTTCGTTATTTCATTGACATAATCCTAACCTATAATTCCATCACTAATCATGCGCTGTTTATATAATCTCATTTAGACGTAAAAGATATCTATTTTTTATTTTTCTTTTTTCTTTTTTTTCTTGTTTTTGGCAATTATTTTTCTTTGATCCTTCACAAACACTATAACTAACTCATTTTTATTTACACTGTTGTCTTCACGAATTTGTTATACAATCGTTTAAAAACTGTTTGAAAAATCTAATATGGCAGCCATTTCGGATTTAATGCCATTACTTCCAGTTACTCTTGTTAATCCTCCACTGTTCTATTTTCGTTACCCTTATTTTCCTGTTGTTTCTTTTTCTTTTTTATTTAAATTTTTCTTTTTTTAATTCAACAAATGTTCGTACTTCTATCACGTAGATAAGTCAGAAAAAAGATTAAATAACAATATCTTTTGTCATAATTGAAGTCAAAAAAAAAGATTAAATAACAAAATCTTTTGTCACTATTGTTAACGTGTAACAAGTGTATTTTTATTTTATAAAAAATATGAGTAACATGAAAAATTATCGTAAAAATGGTGGAGGGAAACGTCCACAAAAGAAAACAGAACCTAAGGAAAAACCACAATTATTAGTACAACCTAAACAATCTTATGCTGAGTATGACAATAACGCAAAAGCTGATGACAAAAGTAAAGATTTTGAAGCTTTTATAAACCAACCAATTTCGATGGATGGACAATTTGTTTTTAAATGTGAAAAGAATTGGTCTGCAGATGTATTAGGATGTTTTGACTATTTTACTCTAGATTTAAACTTACTTTCTGCTGCTATGAGATGCATACCTTTTAATGAATGTGTTAAAATAAAGGATGAATATTTCACAGTAAGTATTTTCATATCGACGTTACACATAATATTATTCTTTATCAAATTATGTTGCTATATAATTTATATATTTTGTATAAATGTATATTATAGGCTGATCAATTAACGAGTTTCTACAATGCTGTTGAAGAAGGAAAAGAAGCTTATAATGATATTCTATCTAATTTAGAAATTTCTAGTTCATCTAATACAATGAATTTTAATAAATCATTAGATAGAGAAAGTAAAGAAAAACTAGAGATGAATTTAAATCTTGAAAAGTCTATGACAGATAATAAAACATTTGAACCTAAGATACAAAATAAAAGTGACGATAGTGATACAGAAGAAAGTTTAGATTTCTTATTGTCTCTTAAATCATCCACCTTACAAAGCAATAAGAAACAAATGGCCTCAACAGATGTATTTTCTAAAAATGGTAATTTAATTAATTTATTTTTTTAAATATTTTAATAAAATATATAAACTCTGTTTTTTTGCATATTTTATAAATCTCTTGTATCATTGAATTATTTGATTTATTTTTACTTATAATTTATGAATTTTTATTTGTAGAACTCAAAACGCAGTCCGCTACCTTATCAACTAAACCAATTGATCTTGAAATCTGGCTAGATAAAATATTAGATGACTAAAACTTGAAATTTGTATATTTGTTTATAAACTTAATCTTAAAAATTCAATAATAAGATTGCATATAAATAGGAAAAATATTATTACAAAGTAATTATTAATTTTCTGTAATAAAGTATAATACTATTAGATTAACTATTAGATTGTTATTGTCGTAATAAAAAATGCAAATTTTTTATTATACTGTAAAAGAATATGAATTACTTATTAATATATTTAATGTTTTAGACTTATTGTGTACATTATGTAGCATAAAAATCAATATGAAAATTTATTAGTAAGATATTCATGCATATAATCATAAACTACAAGCATAATAGCTCCACCTGGGCCCAATCTCAATACTTTTGGCAATAAACCTTTGTATAAAGCTTTGAAACTGAAATAAAAAAAAGAAAAAAAAAAAAAAAAATATAAGTAATGTTTAATTTTATCAATTTATAAGTAATATGAAACAATAGTTTTATACCCTTCGTTTTTATAAATAATACATATAGTATTTAGTGTTCCCTTGTATTGTATATTTCCTTGTGGTCCTTGTATACGACTTTTAGCGACATCAAAAGGTATATTCAAACAAGAAGCTACTGTACCTGACACAAAACCTAGACCGACCTAAATAATCAATAATATTTTATTAAAAATATAATAATATAAAAAATGTTCATAAATATTATATTATAATTACCTTAGTTACGAATTCAAGCAAAGGTTCTTTATTTACTGGTATGTAACTTTTTACAGAATGATAAAATCCAAAATAAAAAGAATTAAATACGGCATTTCTCATCATAGTGGCAGTTAATCCTTTATAAAGCCCATTTAATCCAAATCCATATTTTGATACGATTTCTCTTGTTACAATAGCAGTTGATGGTCTTCCTACACGATTTGATTGTTGCTTTATTTTGATAACTTCAAAAGGATTCACCAAAATTCCTTCCGTAATTCCAGCAAAGAAGCCAGCGCATGAGAATGTCTGCAATAATTACATTTTTAAAATTCTCCTTAAAAAAATTATATATATATATATATATATATATAATTATATATATATATATATATAATAAATTATATATATATATATATATATATATATATATATATATATTAAATAATATATTAATAGAAATAATAATTCAATCCATTATTGTTACCAAAGGAGTAGGCGACGCAGCACCAAATAAAAAGAATTGTTTGTATTGTTCGAATGTAAAAAACTAAAAGAAAAGAAATTATAATAATAAATTTAATATAAATTAAAAAAAAAAATTTTGATTATTAAAATGTTCAATGCATACTTTCACTGCTCTTTTAGGTGTTTCTACAATGATTGGTGGAAGCAATCCTTTCCACAATGCAGTAATACCTTCAGTTTTACACATCTTATGCATACAATCTATAATGCCTATATAGCAACAAACAACAAAATTAATGTTTTATTATAGTTTTCATAATCGTATTATACCTGTGTAATAAGTGGCATCTGCTGCTTGCATTCTAACTTGAAGTTGAAATCGTGTTTTGATAAGATCCATTGGATGCATTACACAAACTTCAACAAAGCCTGCAGAACCACCAGCACCAATTTGTATGATGCCTTCATTTATAAGATTCCTTTTGGTAGGATGTACTTTTTGTTGATACATTGTTTTCAGCTTCTTATTCTTAACATCTTTTGTTATCACTTCTTAATATCACAACAATCAATATTTTCTATTCTGAATAACAATTCACCCTGAATAAAATAATATAAATAATTCCATATATATATATATATATATATATATTTATTGCATTAAACTAAGACTGCCTGAAATTGAAAGTATCCATTGTATCAGAGCTTTATCTTGAATAAAAAGAACTTGCGGAATATCCGAGGTTTTTCTACTATGAATACATGCTATAAATGTATTTACTGACTTGCAATCTATTTTTAAACTTAAAAATTCTAACCTGACTTTTGTGGCTATATTTTCACAACAATTTCTATCAAATTTCATCACACCAAACACACAGCTCAATCATTCAACTACTTTAATCAATGACTATAAAATTTATATTAAACAATTTTCTTATTAAATGTAGCAAAAAATATTTAATATAAAGCATTTCTTTATCACAGATAAATGCATTTCTTTCTCATGTCAATACAAATTTTTTTATCTTTAATATTATGCAATGGTACTCTTATCTTTAAAAAGAAAAAAATAAATACACTACCAAAAATATAAAAAATATGATTAATAATGCATGAATGAAAATAAGAATAACTCTTTTACTAATAACATTTATATCGAAGTAACATTAATTTTTCAGTCCTGAAATATCAATTAATCAGTCATAAAAAAGTATATCTCAAATGTTCTCTATAAATACTTTATTGTTCAATATATTATGACATATACAGAACTACATAAAAGAAAGATTATGCAATTCTCTAAGATGTACCCATATTTAGTCTCAATATAAAATTTCTATTTATAGAGAAAAGAAATGAAATAAAATATATTTTTATTGAATTATATTGTAATTACATGTCAATGACAAAAAATTTAATATCTCAAATAAAATATAAAATATTATAACTAATAAAATTACTTTACGATAACATGACACAAGATAACATAATATCAATTTTATAAGATCAAGATTTTATCCTTAACCATTTGATTAAAAACAAATATGCATACATGTATATTTAAACTACGTTTACGTGCGAATGAAGAATAGGTTATGAAAAAACACAATATTATATCACACTTGTACATATACACGTATGTTTTTTGATAACACAAATATTTCCATTTACGTTAATTACTATCTTTCTTTTTCCTCCTTTTCTTCTTTTTTTTCTTTTTTGGACAAGTAACGAAATCGTATAAAATAAAATGTAAATGTTTAAACAATGTCGTCGTGTATATATGCATATGAAAATTAGAATTTACTTGGATAAGGAATTCGGTAATAAAATATGATTAGCAGAAATGACCTTGAAACGTTATCGTATATCGTCAGGTCATAATGATTTCAACATATACTGGACTTCAATAGCTGCCTTGTGCGTAAAATATAGAAAGGAAGAGTTCGAAGTATCTCCGCCAAGCAGTAATAATTGGATTTTACTGTGATCCCGCCATAACTCGTACTGTCCATATTCGTTGCTTATATCATATATATATATTTCTTTTCTTTTTTTTTTTTTTCCTAACAATTTCATTATAAATATCCAGTCAAAATGAGCGTGAGACAAAGAAAGGTATCTATCTGCATATATACATATATAAATAAAATAAGTTTTTATGAGAAATTGTAGAAAGATTGCATAATTAAATCTTTTTAAATTTAACTTCAAAGAATGAGAAAGTTTTTTCTTTTTTTCCTTCTTTTTTTTTTTTTTTGTCAGTATCATTAAATCTATTCTCCTTTGAAATTTATTTTTAATATAATTTAATTATTTCTCACGAATTATATTGCGTAGTAATTATACATATATTAAATGTTATATTATAAATGACTTAATGCAAGTCATCAGAGAGAGGGGATATATCTATTCCATTTTTTTCTACTCATCTCCACTTCTTGACACAGCACATGTTTCTATATACATACACAACACACATACATATTATATACATACATATGAATTGAAAGCCACGTGTACCGCGTAAAGAAAGTGTATATATATATATATGTGTGTGTATGTGTATGTACGTGCTGTGTGTTTATCTATACGCAACATTTGTTGAGTTGGAAATATGGACGATGAGGTTTATAACATGAAACGATTTCTTTTACTATTAAGATATACTTAAAGTATTTTTTTTTTTTTTTGATAAATAAATACGAACCAAATCTGCATTAAATGCAGTATAAACTTGTAAGTGATAATTATAGATTCGATATCTTGCTTTTTTTTTTTATATCTTTCTATTTTTGTCTCTGCATGATTCGTGCTTAAACTTTTCTTTTCTTTTCTTTTCTTTTTTTTCTTTTTCTATAAAACTTCTATTATTTCTCTCATTTTTATTTATTTCTCCTTTCATTCTTTTTATCTTTTTTAACATATTTTTTTTTCTATCATATTTTTCTTCTGCCTGCTTTACTCTTTATTTGTCTGACATATGACAGAAAATTTTGTAATTATTTATACTCTTTTATAAACTAATTAATCTTATCATTGACAAAATTTTCTTTTGTTTATAATGTCTAAAATTCTAATGTTAATAATTATTGAGATATATCAATTGTGATATTATATTTTATGAAGTTAAGTTGAACCTTTTTTTTTTTTACTTAATTACTTTTAATAAAGGTTATTTATATCATATTCTTATCAATATTATTCTTTTGTAGCTAAAATCTGAAAATGAAAAATTCTATGAAAAGGAATCATCACCCAGTATGAAAAAAAGTATCAGTCAACCTGGAAGAAGATATTTTATGATAATTACTTTACTTGGTATATTATTCCTTGGTTATATTGCAATAGCAAATGATTTAAAGCCAATAAGAATTGGTAGTAAGGTTATTGATACTTTAGCATTTTCACTAAATATACAAAAGCCATTTTATGTTGTTATCATCGATGCTGGATCTACCGGCAGTCGTGTATTAGCATTTAGCTTTCACGAATCAATTCTCAACCATCATCTAATATTAGATGCTGAAATGTACAGTGAAACTAAACCTGGATTAAGTGCATTTGCAGATGATCCAAAAGTTGCAGCACAATCTCTTATTAAGCTATTGGAAAAAGCTAAATCAGTTATACCTCAATCAGAATGGTCCAATACTCCGCTTACTATGAAGGCTACTGCTGGCCTTAGGTTATTGCCTGGACATAAAGCAAATAATATACTTGAAGAATGTAGTAAACTTTTTGAGTCATCTGGATTCAGAATATCAAAAAATTCAATTTCTGTAATGGACGGAGCTAGTGAAGGAATTTTTTCTTGGTTCACAGTAAATTTTCTATTGGATAAACTTAATTCTCATACATCAGAAAATACGGTAGCTGCACTTGATCTTGGTGGGGGCTCTACGCAAGTAACTTTTTCACCAAATAAAATGCAAGCGAAAGAATTGAAACAACATGTGTATGCTATTAATGCTTTTAGTCATAATATGAGCGTATATACGCATAGCTATCTAGGAATGGGTTTAATGGCTGCTAGAAAAGAAATCCTGACGCATGGAATGACTATAAAAAATACTACTACAAAGGATACAATAGTAATCCGATCTGAATGTATAAATCCAATTGTGAGTGCTCCATGGAGTTATGGAGGACAAAATTATATAATAAAAGGACCTGTTAATGCAACACTTAAAACGGTTAAGACACAAAATTTTGCAGGAGGTGATGAGAATAGACCGATCGTAAGATTTTCAGAATGTTTAAAAATTGTTGAAAAATATGTTAATACGATAAGTAATAAGCCAATAGGATTGGGTACTCATGAAATATACGCTTTTTCTTATTACTTTGAACGAGCTACAGAGGTAAATTTTTATATTTTATTTTTTCAATTATTACTCCATTCTCTCTCTCTTTCTCTCTCTTTCTCTTTCTAATATAATTTAAACTAATAATTGATTATTACAGGTAGGTTTAATAGACCCTTTCTCTGGTGGTGTCATACATTTGGGTGCTTTTCTAAAACAAGCAACAGAAACTTGTGATTATCCTAATGCAGAGCAACCATTTATGTGTTTGGATTTAACATTTATTTATGTCTTGTTACATAATGGTTTTGGTTTAGAACCTTCTACAAGGTTATTTGTAAGTATAATTGTGTGTTTGTGTGTGTATATATATATATATATATACATTTTTAAATAATGATAAAACAATGAAAATATATAAAGAAAAAATTTAGATATAGATAAAAAGTATATAAAATCATATTTTATAAATAAGATTTATGTTTTTATTGCAGTTATATAAGAAAATCAATCAACATGAGTTAAGCTGGGCTTTAGGAGCTGCCTTTAACGTATTACAAAGTGGTCTTTGACATTTGTAGAAAGAACAATATTAATATATAGAAAAATAATGGAAATAGAAAAATTATTAATTTTTAATAGTACGTTATTAAAAAGTATTGAATGTCGTCAGTATCAACAAATCTTAATATAAAAGTTAAGTTTTAAAAAAAATATAATTTAAAAAGATTTTACAATGGGAAATTATAAATGGTTAATATTATATTATTAATGTTAATTTATAATATCAATTATAATTATCAATTATAATTGATAATTATAATATTATAACATATTTATTTTATTTTAATAATATTATGACACATTCTGCACAAATCTTAACATTAACAAATGAATGGTAAATGCTTTGTTTATTATTTAATCGTTTTTTCTTTTTTCTTTATTTTTTTTTTTTTTTATAATTGTAATTCTTTTACATCGGATTATTGTTGAAAACAATTTAAATTTAAAATATAAAACTTAAAGTTACGACTATTTTTTGAATAATGAATGCGCACTCAATGACATGCACAATCTACATACGCACAAATATGAATGATGTTATGATGTTATACTAATAGGAATAAAATAATTTAAAATAAAAATGTTATTTCTTATAGGTTTAAATAAAGATAAAATAAAAAAATATATACATTTAACGGTGTATTAAAGTATAGAAGTATTAAATAAAACTTAAAAATATGTTAAATCATATAAAACAAAAAGATTAATTTTATCTAACTTATTGAAAAAGTATTGAACTGTATCATTCAATTGTTTGTTTTTGACTCATATGATTCAAATGATAACAGGAATACACTGCTTTCTATTAACTCTTGTTCCTGCTGTAATGCAAACAAAATATGTATATATACATATATATATATATATATATATATATTATATAAAATCTATGCTATATATATATAGGAAATAAAATAAAGAAAATAGAGAAAATATATGAAAGAAAAATGTCATAAAATATTACTCTAGTAGTGACTCCAATAAAACCATCAGCATGAACAAATAATTCTTTTTTTAAAGATATTGTTATGAAGTGCATTAAATCAAGATTGGATCGAATAAAATTAACAACATTTACTACATTAATTTTATCCAAAGCTGCATCTATTTCATCCAAGATAATAAATGGTGCAGTTTCATATCTAAAATATAACCCAATAAACATTAAATTTCAACAAATTGATAATTTCAACAAAATATTATGTGTATTTAATTTAATCTTATAATAAAATAAACTGTACCTGTGTATTGCAAATAGTAAAGTTAAAATAGCAAGTACTTGTTCACCACCTGAAAGACTTGATAAGAAATGAAAACGTTTTCCTGGTACAATGCAACTGTAATTTATATCATCTAAATATGGTTCTTCTGGATTATATGGAACAAGAGTAGCTTGAGCGGACATATTATTAAGTAAATACTGTAAGAGTAATACAATTTAAAAAAAGATAAAAAGAATTGAAAGATACAAATAAAATAAATAAGTTACTTTATATTTTTACTTTATAAATGTAATCTGTATGACAAGTAAGTTGGTCAAAACATTTCATGAATCTGCTGATTCTTTCTTCCTTGACTCTTGTAAATTTATTTCTTGCAATATGAGCAGTATCGCGTATATCCTTTATAGTCTTATTGATTGCGTCTAACTTCTTACCTATTAATTCCAAGTTTTCATCTGCCTGTATTATAATTAACTAATTATTTATAATCAAGAAATAATTGCTTACAATCAAATAATATTATCCCATTGAAAGATATTATTTTTATAAATATTATATATGAATTAAAACCTTCAAATTTGGTGCTGGTATTAAATTCAATTTATTTTTTATCGCATTAATATGTTTTAATAGTTTAGTTTTAACATTTTCAAATTGATCATCATTAATTGTTTGTAATTCATACAATAGAAATGAAAAATTTATCTTTGAGAAAATATTATCTTCACTTTGTTCTACTGTATTTGAACTTGAAGTATTTATTGAAGATACCCATGGAGAATTATTTGAAGTATTTTGATTTGACATAGGAATTATTATATCTTCCATCTAATGCAAATGATTAAAAGATACTTAAGTAAAATTTCGTGCAGTTTTTTTAAACTAATAATTTATATTTATTGGTATTTATAAAAAAAAATTAATTTGCAAAAGCAATTTAACCTGACAACTCTTAAGTATATTATTCGTTTCTAGTTTTTTCTGTTTAATTTTTAATTCAATTATTGTATGTTCCCTTCTTGTTTCTAAAATTAATTTAGCAATAATACCAATTTGATGTCTGCATTGTGCAACTTCGTTTTTCATTTTAGTTACTTCTGTTTTTACATTTGAATGGATGCGTCTTAATTCTTTTAATTCATCTTTCTGTTTATCAATGACATGTGTAATCGCAGACTCTTCTTCAATTTCTATTTTTAATTGCTCTTCAGCGGTTTGAACAGCAATTTCATATTTTTTTATCTCATCTATAGTAACATGTATATACAGTTATAGTATATACAAAAATTTAATGTATTAAGTATATGTTACATTTAACAATACATTTAACAATTATAATAGTATATAATAGTATTGAAGTAATATATTACCTTTTGTATTATGATGTTTTTCAAAATCTAATGCATTTTTTATACAATTATATTGGTTTTCTAATTCATATTCTCGTTTTTGTTGTTCCCCACGCATTCTATGAAAAACATTTTATAAAATATATAATATTATCTATTTAATATAAAAAATAATGTAACAACAAATATACCTCAGTCTGCCTTTTTCATATACACGAATATTGGCGATATTAATATTTCTACAAAAAACAGAAAAAATTCTATCTTCCACATTGAATATCTGATTTTCAATATTCTGAATTTTGTTATATCTATTATTCATAATTTTTTCTATTGATTCTATATTATTCTATAAAGATAATATATATAAAATTAATATATGATTGACTATAGTAAAATATATTAAATACTCACGAATATTGACATTAATTGATGATTTATATTTTCAATTTCCTGGGTAAAATCAATCATTTGTCTTTTCTGAAAATAGATATAATTATATAAATCTGATATTTTAAAATATCGTTAATATATTCGTATAGGACATAACTTACAATATTGTCTATATCGATACGACTGTATTTTAATTTGTTGGTGAGACTTAAAATTTCAGAGTTCATTACAGTAAGCTCAGATTGTTTTCTAATACATTTGGAAGTCTCTTTAATTTTTTCTATTAAAGTTGCCTAAAATTATTGTTATTAAAATCAAAATTATTATTTATATAATTACTATAAAAATATAAGGAACCTTTTGTAACTTCATTTCTTGTATTTGTTTATCTTTCCATATTGCAAATTTGTTTGATAAGTCAATAGATCCTCCTGAAATGATACCTGATTTCTGGTAATAACTTCCATCAAGTGCAACACACTATTATATAATAAAAATATTAAAATAAGAGTTAACATGATAATATTTATTAGAGTATAATAAGTTTATTGTTCGTAAGCAACTCACTGTATATCTGTCATTCAAATGAATTTCATATGCAACTTTTCGAGCATCCTCTGATGTCTCACACAAAAGGGTATTTTTGGTCACAAATAAAATAGCATTAGAAATTTCTTTAGGAAAGTATTCAATTACATCATACAAATATTGCACAGTTTTTGGATATATCATATTACTATAAATACATTCACAGTTGAACATTTTGTAATTTGAAATTTTTATTAAAATATATTGTTCATATATATTTTACAAGATAATACCTTATATTGTTCTTTAGTTGGTCATTGAGAGATTGAATCTTTAAAGAATCAAGGGGTAAAAATGTTTCCACGCTTATTTGTTGTCGTTTTAAATATTCAATGCATTGCTTTGCCACTTTTTCTGTTTTAACAATAATTGCATCTCTGTATTTCCAAAGTACTTTGGTTACAGCAATATTATATCGTTCATGAATTGGTTTACATAAGTTAAATAAACGGCCATACTAAAAATATTAAATGCATGTTTATAAATATATATATATATATATACATATAAAATGTGGATTTGTAGTTAATTAATAATTTAAAAAATTACCACTTCTGGGAACAGATTTTTTAAAATTGTAATTGTATTTAATTTTTGGCATTCTCTTGAAACTGCAAATTTATCTGCTGTAATTTCATTTAGTTTATTTGTAATTTTATCAAGTTCCACTTGCATTTCTTCCATTGCAATCTTATTTTGTGTTATTTCAGTTTCAAGATCATGTCCCATTTTTTTTTCCTCTATTAAAGTAACTTCAGTTTTCATTACATATTGCTCTAATCGTTCCATTCGCTTTTCCATTTCCTTTAACATGAATTGCAATTTTTTCTTTTTATCTTCTATTTCAACTTTTTTCCGTTTTTCATTATCAAGTTTATTTTGATCATTCTCTTGTTCGTATTTAAGAAGATTTAGATTTTTCGTAAATTTTACGCACTCTCGTTGGGCTGTACCTTTTAAAAGGTAATATTCTTTTACCTTTACAGAAAAAAAAAAAATATACATATTAGATTAAAATGTAATACTAAATTTAAAAAAAAAAAAAAAAAAAAAAAAAAAAAACAATTACAATAATATATTACAAATGTAAATATTGTATAATACTTGTGCATTGTCCAATTCCATGTTGCTTCCTTGTGATTCAAGTTCACTTGTAATGCTTTGTGTTAAATTCGCTTTTAATACCTCTACTTTAGCTAATTCCTTTTGTAAATCTTTCATAGTTTTATCATGGATTTCATTTGCAAGACATGCTTTAGTTAAAGATGTACGAATAAATGAAATCTTTTGTTGTAAATGAGAAATTTTTTCTTTAGCAGCAATCAATTTCGTAGTTTGATGAGTCTGTTGTAGATCCATTGTTGTCAAATTATTTTCGATCGTTGCTTCTTGATTTATTACTTCAAAATATTTATTCTTACTTTGTTCCAATATAATCTCTGCATTTTTTTTCTCATCCTCATATTTATTCATTTTGGATATATTATCAATTCGAAATAATTTCAAATCACCAAATTCTCTTCTTATATGAAACAATCTGAATAATTGTAATTCTGTTTTTTTATCATGCTAAATGTTTAAAAAAAAAAAATATAAGTTAAAATATAAAATATTATTTAAGGTATGATAATAAATGATAACATACATATTCCTCTTGTAATAAATTATATTCTTCTGCTTCCTGTTGTTGCATTAAAAGACGTTTCTTTTCAGTTAAGAGAGATCTTTTCTTTTGAATAATATGACGTAGGTCTAAATCAATATCATGCATTTTATTTTTTAATCTATAAAAGTAAATCCCTTGTTAAATATTTTTTATAGCTTAATAAAATAATCATACAATTTATTTAGGAAAAAAAAATCATTTATTCATTATCACCTTTCATATTTTGATTTTAATTCAGCAGACTTACTAATTTCATCAAACATAATAGAAATTTCTTTAGGACTTGTTACGCACATAGTTTCAATGGTCCCTTGAAATACTAAAAAACTTTTACTTTTTATATTGAGCCCAAGCGAGGCAAGTTCTTGTACATAAAATTCAACTTTAACAACCTAAACAGATTTTATAATATTATTATAAGAGTACATTTTTATTTACATAAAAGAAATAACAAAAGAAATCTTTTTCATTGATATATACCTGCTTATTTATTTTATATACATTAGAAGAATTATAAATGCCACGGGTAAATTCCTTACCCTTACCTTCTATATCAAATATAGCTGTTACATATGCGCTACAATTAATAATAATAATAATAATAATATCAATCAATTAGATTGAAATAAAACAAAAGCAATAATAGTGATGTCATAAAAACGAATTAAAAAAAAAAAAAAAAAAAAAAAAAATTAAATAAATAAATAAAGAAAGCAAATAATTAAGTCGAACACCTATGCGTCATTAATGTTCCATCAAATTTTTGTGAAATAAGATCGTTTAATCGACGAACACGTAAACGATTAATTTTCTCTCCCATTACGAAACTAATCGCATCCATGATATTAGATTTTCCTAGAAATATATCAAATATATTTGTTTTTATAAATATTTTACGAATTCATAAAAAAAAGGGGGGGGGGGAAAAAAAGAAAAAAAAATGAGAATACATATATAAGTAATAAAAAAACGTATATACATATTTACCAGCACCATTTGGTCCTATAATCGTAGTGAAAGGTTTAAACGGACCAATAATTACTTCACCGCAGAATGATTTAAAATTATAAAGTATTATCTTTTGCAGATGCACGCGCATTGTAAATTCCTTTCAATAAAATTAATTAAGAAGAAAAAAATTTTTATGTATTTGTGCCGCAAGTAATATCGAACAGAGTAACAGTACGATCTTTTAATACGGTTTTCTAACATCAATGCAATTTCAAAATTTTTAATATGTGTACGTACACATTAATATACTACTAGCGTCAAATGTGATACGCAAAAATATTATCAATGGAATCTAATTTATTTCAATAATTAGATATTTATAAATAATTAGATTTTTTTTTTCTTTTTTTTTTTTCTTTTTTTTTTTTTTTTAATGTAATTAAATTCTAAAGTTAAATTTTATGTATGAATTAAATTACAAGTATCAAACAAATTAATACAAAATAAATTAATTTTATATAAATTACAAGGATAGAATAACGAAAGAGACTAATTCGAAATGCATATCTATAGCTATAATATATAAATAAATAAATAAATAAATATATATATATATATATATATATATATATATATATATTTATTTAGTATACTATAGTTGTAAGATATTGTGATAGTTTTAAGTGCGTAGAATATAAGGCATTAGAGTATGAACCATATGTGATAGTGAGAAATATTATGTAAGGACGGAAGTGTCTACACTTTAAAAAGGAACAAGAATAAATATATACTTACTTGTTTTTTTTTTTGTTTTTATCATTTATAAAAATTTAATTTTTTTATAATTTTTTTTTTTGCATATAAAATATTGTAAGTTTTTATATAAATTTAATATACAAAATATTTAGGTAATATGTAATATATTATATGAAATAAAATAATAAATTTTTTTAATATATATAAACAAACACACACGCGCCACACACACACACACACACACACATATATATATATATAACTTATAATATTTCGTTGTTAATATACATATAATAACTGTTAATAATATTATAATTTATACATATTGTAGAAAATGATGTAGATGATTTTATTAAAAAATTTTTATATAAATAACTTCTATTCGATACTTGAGTCATTTGGACTTTAGAGTTTATAAGGCGGGAAAGAGGTAGGACTTATTTAGTAGTATAACATTTATGGGGGCAGGTATATACATCACGAGAAAGAAAGGTTACGTTAGTTTTTGTTGATTTTTGTATCGTCGATCGTATTATATATAATATATCGTAATTTGTAAAGAAATATATTTTAAATATTAAATATTGCAATATATATATATATATATATATATGCTATACACATATATACAGTTTATATTTAATTTGTTAAAATAAGGATTATTATAATTTTATTATAATCTTATATCAGATAGAAAGATCTTAACATTTAGACATGTACTATGGAAAACATTAGTTGGGAAGGCAAATTTCTTAATTATTATAATTGTTTAAATATTGTATTTTATAATTTATATATATATATATATATATATATATATATATATATATATATATATATATATATCGTAATATTTGTTTTTAATGGAGTGATAATAATATGATATTTTCGTAGGCACAAAACCAAAAGATACATCGGGTCAAACTTCAGAAGATAAAGAGACACAGAATATTGTAACATATAAAAGAAAACGAGTGGACAGTAGTGAAGAAAGTTCTCTATCTTCCGATGATTCCTTATCTCCTGAAGTTAAATATAATGGTGATAATTGTTACATTATCAATTAATTTAAATAAAGTAATATTGATCTAATCTGAAGATATTTTTATAGGTCCTCCTGTAAGATATAAACTTTGTTATAAAAACGGACATTCTGAGATTATTAAAGATCTTTGTATATTGCAAGATGGATCCGAAAATAATTAAGAGCTCTGACAATGAAATATATAAGTTATTAATGTCTAGTACAGAAAATAAAATACCTATAATCAAATTGCATAGGATTTCGGTCAATGAATTGTTAAAATATAACCAAGAAAAAATTGCAAATTCTTCAGACTCTGAAGAATTATTTGAGTCTAAAGTATCATCGTCAAAGAATATGCCTATAAGGAAATCAAAGAATTCATTAAAAATAAAATTGAGACGTTCCACAGAGCATAGCAATTATAAAATTGATAATGAAAGGTAAGAATAAATAAATTATATCTGTTTGTTTACTAACTCATTTTACATTCTTTGATGTATTTATATTATAATATTTTTTTTTTCTAGTAAAAGAAAACTTATAAAAAATAAAAAAGAAAATGATGATCCAGTGAAATCACCACGCAGAATGGAAAGACTTCGAAGTCGGCCTAAAAGACTTAGTGATTATGAATGTGATATGCTTCCTATTGTAAGTTCTTTAAGATCTAGAAGAACTATTAATTATAACGAAGAGCTTATTTATGATGATGCATCTTCAAAACATAATAAACGTGCGTGTACATTTTCAAAGGATATTGAAAATAGTAATTATAAACAACATGGAATAATAGAAAAACGATTATCAAAGATATCAAATAATAATGAAGAAAGTAAAGAGTGTGTTGATGATATCCAATTTCGAAATATAATAGACACACCTAAGAAAGCAATGAAACGTATTTCTCGTACAACATTTACAAATATGATAGATGAAAATTCAAATGACAATGAGGATAGTTTCTTTTCAATTAAAAAAAATAGACAATCTGTTAAAAATAAAGTATTAGAAAATGAAGGTATTAGAAATAGTAATTATAAAGAAATTGATAATTTATGCGATGGCATTATGACGATGTCAGAAAGTGTTTTAACATCAAAAAGAAAAAATGATAGACAGGAAGAGGAAATACCTAAAAATATAAAAAACAATGTAAGAACAACTAAATCATCTCTTTCAATGAAATATAATAACTTGACGCCATCCATGGAAAGAAGAGCCACATTATTAATAAAACCATCAACACCTTTACAACAGAGTAGATCAAAACTACATGTGAGTGTTGTACCAAAGTCATTACCTTGCAGGGAAGAGGAATTTAATAATATCTTCACATTTTTAGAAGGAAAGCTAATGGATAAATGTGGAGGGTATGTCGATAATAGTATATTGTAAAGTATTGAAAAATAAAGAGATTTGTATTTTCATACATATAAAATGTTTTTAATATTTGTTTATATATAGATGCATTTATATAAGTGGAGTGCCTGGAACAGGTAAAACTGCAACTGTAAATGAAGTAATACGTTGTTTAAAAAGATCAGTGGAAAAGGGAAAGCTGGATGATTTTAATTTTTTTGAAATTAATGGTATGAAATTGACAGAACCAAGACAAGCTTATGTGCAAATTTGGAAACAATTGAGTGGTAAAACTTGTACATGGGAGAAAGCATATCGTGAACTTGAGATGCAATTTACTAATAAAAATTCTAAAAGACCAATGACTTTGTTACTTGTAGATGAGGTAAATTCAAGATAAACTCATGAGTTTATTCAATTATAATTATGAAATTATTAATATATGTTTTTAGAATTTGCTTCGTTAATTTTTATGAATATGTGTTATGTTTTTTTTTCTTTTTTATTATTTTTATTTTATTTAGACAATTCTTTTTATTTTTATTTTTGTAAATTTAGCTTGATCTTTTGTGCACGAAACGACAAGATGTAATATATAATTTATTAGATTGGCCTACAAAAGCAAATGCACAATTAGTAGTTATTACCATAGCTAATACTATGGATTTGCCTGAAAGAGTATTTATGGGTCGTGTTACCTCACGATTAGGTCTCACGCGATTAACTTTTCAACCGTACAACCATAAACAATTACAAGAAATAGTATTAACTAGACTTAAGGATACAGATGCATTTAGAAGTGAAGCTATACAATTAGTTGCACGGTAGGTAATAAATATTCATAAAAATTTTTTTATATTTCATATTAATCAATTATATGCTATACGTTTATATATTACCTATCAAAAATATAGGAAAGTATCTGCTGTTTCTGGTGATGCTCGCAGAGCTTTAGATATATGTCGCCGTGCTACTGAGATTACAGAAATCCATGGAAGAAAAAAAGTTATCATGGAAGATGTAAATGAAGCTTTATTAGAAATGATAGAAAATTCTAAAGTTCAAG
This sequence comes from Vespa velutina, assembly GCF_912470025.1. Lineage (NCBI taxonomy): Eukaryota > Metazoa > Arthropoda > Insecta > Hymenoptera > Vespidae > Vespa > Vespa velutina. The sequence goes on from NC_062196.1 coordinate 6,763,535, forward strand.
CAATAAAACATTGTTCAAAAATGGAACAAATGTTCTTGCAAGCTGTATCGGCGGAAGTAACTCGAACTAGTATTGAAGAAGCATGTTTTAAAAATATATATAATCAACTTTGTTCGATGTGCTCTTTTGAAGGTTTGTATGTTGAATTAAAATTAGTAATAAAAAAAAAAAAAAAAAAAAAAAAAAAAAGAAAAATTTTTTTTTATTTATATATTTTATTTTTGTAGGTATTAAGATACCTACGTTAACAGAAATATTAGCCATATGTGGAAGATTGGAAGCTAGTAGATTGTTAATACGTGACAATGTACGAATGGATATACATCAAAGAATTTTATTAAATGCATCAGCAGATGATATTCATTTTGCATTACAACCAATTGATCTTAATTAAAAAAGTTTACTTGATTTGTTTACTTTATTTAAATTCTTTATAACTGAATGTAAAAGTTTTGTTATATTGACAAGTGCCTTACTTTTTAATACAGTAAATATTTTATAACTCTTTTGAATCTATTTATACAGGATTTTATAAATAAGAT